>NC_047124.1:5219161-5350033 GCF_902500255.1 Thalassophryne amazonica
TCTTGGAAAAATCCCTCTCCTTTAATATTGAACAAATTTTCAAAGGTGACCAAGTGGTTAATGCACTTGGTTTCAGTGCAGAAGGTTCCGGGTTCAAATCCCACCCCTGCCACATTTCTCCATGTAATGTGGAGTTGCGTCAGGAAGGGCATCCGGCGTAAAACCTGTGCCAATTTAACATGCAGATCCACCTTGGATTTGCTGTGGCGACCCCGTGTGTAAACAAGGGAGCAGCTGAAGGGACTTACTTACTTACATAACTCTGTCAACAAAGATCAAATTTCCTTCATATTTGAGAGTGTTAAGTAGGATGGTATCATTTATCCACTGATAAAGTTTGATATGGATCTGATATAAATATTTTGTGGCCATTTATTCTTGAAAGGGTAGTTGTAAAACAGCTAACTGATCATCTGCAGAAGAATGGTCTATTTGAAGAGTTTCAGTCAGGTTTTAGAATTCATCATAGTACAGAAACAGCATTAGTGAAGGTTACAAATGATCTTCTTATGGCCTCAGACAGTGAACTCATCTCTGTGCTCGTCCTGTTAGACCTCAGTGCTGCTTTTGATACTGTTGACCATAAAATTTTATTACAGAGATTAGCGCATGCCATAGGTATTAAAGGCACTGCGCTGCAGTGGTTTGAATCATATTTATCTAATCGATTACAATTTGTTCATGTAAATGGGGAATCTTCTTCACAGACTAAGGTTAATTATGGAGTTCCACAAGGTTCTGTGCTAGGATCAATTTTATTCACTTTATACATGCTTCCCTTAGGCAGTATTATTAGAAAGCATTGCTTAAATTTTCATTGTTACGCAGATGATACCCAGCTTTATCTATCCATGAAGCCAGAGGACACACACCAATTAGTTAAACTGCAGGAATGTCTTACAGACATAAAGACATG
Source organism: Thalassophryne amazonica (assembly GCF_902500255.1). Taxonomy (NCBI): domain Eukaryota; kingdom Metazoa; phylum Chordata; class Actinopteri; order Batrachoidiformes; family Batrachoididae; genus Thalassophryne; species Thalassophryne amazonica. The sequence goes on from NC_047124.1 coordinate 5,220,078, forward strand.
GATGACCTCTAATTTCCTGCCTTTAAATTCAGATAAAACTGAAGTTATTGTTCTTGGCCCCACAAATCTTAGAAACATGGTGTCTAACCAGATCCTTACTCTGGATGGCATTACCCTGACCTCCAGTAATACTGTGAGAAATCTTGGAGTCATTTTTTTATCAGGATATGTCCTTCAATGCGCATATTAAGCAAATATGTAGGACGGCTTTTTTGCATTTGTGCAATATCTCTAAAATTAGAAAGGTCTTGTCTCAGAGTGATGCTGAAAAACTAATTCATGCATTTATTTCCTCTAGGCTGGACTATTGTAATTCATTATTATCAGGTTGTCCTAAAAGTTCCCTGAAAAGCCTTTAGTTAATTCAAAATGCTGCAGCTAGAGTGCTGACGGGGACTAGAAGGAGAGAGCATATCTCACCCATATTGGCCTCTCTTCATTGGCTTCCTGTTAATTCTAGAATAGAATTTAAAATTATTCTTCTTACTTATAAGGTTTTGAATAATCAGGTCCCATTTTATCTTAGGGACCTCATAGTACCATATCACCCCAATAGAGCGCTTCGCTCTCAGACTGCAGGCTTACTTGTAGTTCCTAGGGTTTGTAAAAGTAGAATGGGAGGCAAAGCCTTCAGCTTTCAGGCTCCTCCCCTGTGGAACCAGCTCCCAATTCAGATCAGGGAAACAGACACCCTCTCTACTTTTAAGATTAGGCTTAAAACTTTCCTTTTTGCTAAAGCTTATAGTTAGGGCTGGATCAGGTGACCCTGAACCATCCCTTAGTTATGCTGCTATAGACTTAGACTGCTGGGGGGTTCCCATGATGCACTGAGTGTTTCTTTCTCTTTTTGCTCTGTATGCACCACTCTGCATTTAATCATTAGTGATTGATCTCTGCTCCCCTCCACAGCATGTCTTTTTCCTGGTTCTCTCCCTCAGCCCCAACCAGTCCCAGCAGAAGACTGCCCCTCTGCGAGCCTGGTTCTGCTGGAGGTTTCTTCCTGTTAAAAGGGAGTTTTTCCTTCCCACTGTTGCCAAGTGCTTGCTCACAGGGGGTCGTTTTGACCGTTGGGGTTTTTCCGTAATTATTGTATGGCCTTGCCTTACAATATAAAGCGCCTTGGGCCAACTGTTTGTTGTGATTTGGCGCTATATAAATGAAATTGATTTGATTTCAAATTAATATTGACAACCCCATTGAATGTAATTTTTCATTATATCATCAAACGTGCCCCAATCACTCTCATATTTGAAAGCAAGGTGCAAACTGACACTCACCATCACCTGACAAAATTTCATCCAGATCTGATTTGGATTAATGATTTTGTGCCCATTTAAATTTAATATTTAAAACCCCATTTAATGTATATTTTTCATTATACCTTAATCAAACATGCCCCAATCACTCTCATATTTGAAAGCGAGGTGCAGACTGGCACTCACTATCACCTGACAAAGTTTGATTTGGATCTGATGCTCATTGTGAATTTTGTGGCCATTTAAATTTAACATTGAAAACCCCATATGGTGTAAATTTTACATTATATCTCAATCAAAAGTGCCTCAGTCACTCATTTTTCTGTTACGGATTTACCTACACCACCAAAATTGGAGGGAGGTTCCAATTTTATGACTGACTGACTGTCTTCCAGTTATCAGTCGGAAACCAAGCTCCAAAAAGCAACGACAATCTGTGCAAAGAGATAACCAATTATCTAAAAAGGAAAAATTATCTGAAAAAAATAAATAAATAAAATTCAGAAGTTGAAAAAAAAAATTCTGATTGAAGTGCATGAATTAAATACATCCTCCTGACATTTGATCACATCTCACAGCTTATGAAAAGTCACTTCTGAGAGGACTTTGACCTTAAATTTTTTCCAAGGTAAAAATTTGTGAAACTGAAAACTAGTGTTGGCAGAGGTTTGTGCTCTACGTGTACAGTGCTCTAGTTTCCTCCGGCGTGCGCACTGCGATATTGCACCTTCTGTGAAACATTGCATAATATACTGCAAATTTAAAAATATAGATGGGAATATTTACACCATATAATCCTGATAACTCAGCAGACAAACCAGTTAAAAACTATTCTAGATTTCCAGTCAAACTTATTTAAAGTAGACCTGCATTGAAATAAATGCAGTCAGATCCTTGGACCAAAAAATGACATATTTACACATAAGATCTTTCTGAATGTAGTAAAGTAAATCTGCAAGCCCAGATCTGTCATTCAACGGAGAAATCATTTAAAAATTACAAATTTACAGCTAAAATTTAGCCCTCCACAAAACTGTCATCACATCTGGAACGCTGCCGAGACGTCAGGGAAAAGACCCTCTCCCAGCATGCATTGTGCACGCCAACTGTAATTTGTGGATTTACGTCAGTTTGCATCTGCACCTTTTTCTTGTCTTATACAGAAGGATCTACTTTTTTTTAAAACTTCATATTGTCTTGCGGTACGTTTGGTGAGTACACATTTCTTTTATTTGTGCGTTTGATTGAGTGGTGTCACACTGAAAATCTACTGTCTTTCTCCTCCGGTGTTACCGTCGCGGGGTACGGAGGCGGGACCCGCAAAGAATCCAAGTCATTAAAAAGATATAAACCTCTCTCAGCGGCCACGGAGCTCTGCGGCTCCAATTACTGAGACGTGCGGTGCTGCGGAAAGTCTGTCCTTGCAACAACAGGTGTCACCGGCCGCTCCGCATCAAAACAGCGAGCGTAGTCTCTGGACTTTTGCCAAGTTGGCTGCACCTCCATTCAGTAAACAGGGACGTGGTGCCGGCTGCACAGCAGACACGGGGGCGATGTGAGTGGCCCGCTTCAGCATTTACCGAGCACCAAATTTTAGCTGCAAATTTGTCATTTTTAAATGACGATTTCTCCGCTGAATTACAAATTTGGGCTTGCAGATTTACTTTACTGCATTCATAAGGGTCTTATAAATACATATCAGCTATTTCTTTCTGAGATCTGACCACATTTATTTCAATGCAGGTCTACTTTAAACATTTTTTTTTCAGTGTCACTACACAAAGTTTGAGATGAGGAAAAAAAAAAAATTATAAAATTCAATTAATTATCATCCAGTCATATATATTATCCTGAAATGGGCAAGTCTACATAATGAGTACTTTAACTTCTGGGAATTCAAGTACATTTTGATGACAACTTAGACATTGTTTGTCACGAGTGATGTTCATGTCTCCAGCTCGCTGGCCATTGATATCCAGAGATGTCTGGAACCTTATGGAGTAACAAGGTCAAATGTGTGAGGTGATGCTGATATCTTTACAGAAGGATGAAGGTCCAAATCTTTAGGGTCCTGGTGCTTCCTGTCTTACTGCCTGGTTGTCAGACTTGGCCTCTAACCAGTGTGCTAAGGACAGAGCTGGATGTCGTTGTGGAGGATACTTGGGTCCTGCTGGAATGACTTTGTGTCAAATGAACGGTTATTGAGTGAGACTCTGATGAGGAGGATCACTGACAGTGAGGGAACATCAGCCATCACATGCTGTCCACGTGGTGTGTTTCTCTGGACACAATCCAGCACACCAGTGCCTCAGAGTCAAGGACCCCAGCGGTGGGAGACGGTCAAGGATACGCCTCCATTTCACCCGGCTGCAGCAGATACACGGTGACCGCTTGTCTGTCTGTGTGGTTGTCATCCAGGACCACAGGCAGTTGTGGAATGTGGCGATGTCTGGGACAAAATAGCATTTCTACTCAACAACAGCCACATTAGACATGTGGATTGAAATATAAACAAAACCGGGTAATTCCAAAGATCCAGATTTTACTTATTTATTTATATATTTTTAAATTGAATCAGCAGGACAGCAGCTGATCTCAGGCTTTAAAACGCCGCCACCATTATCACAATGACCTCTGCATCTCCTCACAGCCAAAAACAAAGCCATCAATCTACACGGCTAAACACAAACTTCCTCAATGAGCTGAGCTGCCAAAAACCAGCGACGCAGGCCAAACATGCACGCAACGTGACACAGTGCCCAAACTGCTGCTGGCTGAATGCGGAAATGAACAATTAAAGATTTTAAATCTCTGACTCGTGATCAGCACAAAGAAAAAAAACAAAACAAAAAAAAAACATTTCCTTGAAATCTGAAGAGGCGACAACGACATACTCGACTCCCAAAACACTAAATGTTACATTTTAACCAGCGTGAGCGCCACCTATAGTTTTGGGCTTGTGAATGGAATCCAGTCATGAGAGCAGCGTCAAGAAATATTTTAAATTTAAGTGCCAGTTCATCAAAAAGTACTTTGCTGCCGTTTCCCTTTTAGGTGGAAGCAAAAACTACCCATTAAAATGTTGCAATTTTTCAGAACTCTTAACATGAATCAAGATTAAGTCAGGCAATCATTGAGGCTTTGAAATATGAAAACTTTGAAAGGATTTTTTCCCCCCAAGAAGTCCAATTTGTTGTTGTGTTTAGGAACAGAAGAAAAAAAAAAAGTAAGATTCCTTCGTACCCATAGGTCTTTCACAGGAAAAAACAAAACAAAAAAATTAAATGAACAAATAAATAAATCACCCACCTGAAGCTGATTTATTATTATTATATTTCACTTTTGATGTGCTCCAGCTCTTCAAATGTGAGGATTTCACACAGACTGCTGTTAATAACCTGGTGGTGGTTTACAATTTTCAGTTTTAAACTGAACTAACCAACAAATTTGGAGTAAAACCAGATTCTGAACCATTTTAATAGCAGTGAGTGAAAACAGGGTGATTTTATTATTATTATTATAACAAAGGCAACACAAGCACTTAAGTAGTTAATAAATAGTTAAATACATAGTTTGCAGATTCCAACAGATTCTCAACCAAAAAAGAAAGCTTTTTATTAATTCTTGAATATTTATTTAATCATAACAGTCTTTATGCAGTTACCAATAGTATTTATTATTATTATTAATAAATATTATTGAAGTAATTCCTCTTCAATGATGTTTAGCTTTCTTCATTCTTTCTCCAACATTTTGATTGAGGTTATGTTTTCTTTACAGTTTATTTGGTTTTAAAAGTCACATAAAAAAAAAATACCTACCAGGAGGATTTTCATAAAACGCCGAAGGGCAAAACAAGGGTCAACAAAGAACACATTAAATTTAGACCTTTAAAATTAGTCCCTTCGGCTGCTCCCTTGTTTACACTCGGGGTCGCCACAGGAGATCGGAGGTGGATCTGCATGTTGAATTGGCACAAGTTTAACGCCGAATGCCCTTCCTGACGCAACACCTGGAGATATGTGGCAGGAGTGGGTTTTGAACCAGGAACCTTTTGCACTGAAAACAAGTGCACTATTCACTTGGACACCACCCCTGCATTAAATTTAGGCCTTTAACACAATTTAAATAAGATGGGTTTTTTTTTTTTTTTTTTTGCTTCCCTTTTTGGACTTTTTCATTCATTTTTGAGGAAATATATTGAGCTTCCTGAAGAGGAAGAAGAAGAAAAAAAAAATCTATTTATGAAAGAGAAACTATTATGCTGTGTTCACTTTCTTTCAGGAGATGGAAACGAGAGCTCAAAACTACATTATTCCAGCCTCTGTGGGGTTGATGCACAAACTGCAATAAATAAATTTAAAAACAAGCCTGCTTCAGGTTATCATTTCTGCAAACAGGCATAATTCACTTATCTGCAGAAACAGAAGAGTGAAAAAAGGAGCAGAAGGCATGTTGTGTAATGTTTTATTAGATCAAGAATAAGAAAGCTTTGATGCTAGAACGGAGCTCCTGGACCTTCAGGACCAGTTAGACATCCACTAGAACAAGTAATGTTTTAGCAACCATGTAAAACAGAGGTCAGGGTTGAGAAACCTTTCCAGAGACAGAGTAGGAAATTTAACTTTTGAAGGCATTTACTTTTACATTTCCTTCTCTCAGATTACAAATTTCCAGTTGCCACTAAATGCAGCATTAGCCTTGATAGAGGTCAGCCCTCCGAGTGCCCTTCTAGTTATTTCAATAAATGTTTAGAATATTTATTTGAATGTAAAATAATTACTTCTATTTTTGTATGAAAGTACACTTATTATTGTTGAATGAATAATATTATTATTAGCACTTTGACGTAAAGCACTTTTTTAGTCTAGCTGCCTGAAAACAACCAAACAATATTTTAAATCATAAAAATAAAATATAATGTATTTTCTTTCGTTTGTTGTTTTCAGCTTTATTTCGATTTAACAAGAAGGACTGTCGTGTAAATATGCGGTTTAAATTTATGTCAGTTAATTAAAAAGTGGCATAATTACTGAGAAAGTAACTTTTAGTTCAGCGTAACGTTCGTTTTTTCAAGTTACCGTTTGACCTTTTTTCAACGTTAAATGTTTAACTTTATGTTTACGTTTGCATCCAATGTTTATTTTGCACGTTAGCGTTTAAAAGTTTTAAGTGAGCGTCCGTTTAAAGGTTAACGTCCGTTGCTGTTTGTTTATTTAAACGTTGGCGTCCGTTAAGTGGCCTAGCTGAGTGTTGGTCACTAACGATCACAAACAACCGACTTAACCGACAGAACCACGTTTAAAAACGAACAGATAAACGTGTCACGGTTTGTGAATCGAGGTTAAATCGGGTTTTTAACTAAAATGTTAACTTTATGGGGCCCGTTAACTTTATCGGGAGCTGATTTAGCACGTTAAGGACGAAAATTCTGGCACTCACCCTTTGAAACTTCGACGTTAAAAGTCCCAGCTCCGCGCTAACCGTCCGACACGGTTTAAACACGGAGTGCGACACGATAAAAAAACAGAGTTGGCTTCTGTTTCTACTTCAAGAAGTTTTAAACAGAAAGTAGTCGCACTAAAGTTGTCGCTGAAGTCCTGCTGCCATAAACGATGAGGTCACTGCGATAAAAATAAAAGGATGCCGTCATCGATGAACTCAACAGACTTCTTAAAGGCGCAGCGCCCAAGAAAAAACGCGTGAGCCGACACAAAACAGAGCACTCAGAACGCATCCCTCCGCCAAATTTACGACATAGGCACCACTGTCTCATATTATCATTTCAGCAAAATTTACACTTTTCAATTTCAATTTATTTTCATTTATATAGCGCCACTGTCTCATATTATCATTTCAGCAAAATTTACACTTTTCAATTTTCAATTTCAATTTATTTTCATTTATATAGCGCCAAATCACAACAAAGTTGCCTTAAGGCGCTTCACACGAGTAAGGTCAAACCGTACCAACCCCCAAGAGCAAGAACACAGGCGACAGTGGTAAGAAAAAAAACTCCGGCTGAGGAAGAAACCTCAAGCAGACCAGACTCAAAGGGGGTGACCCTCTGCTTGGGCCATGTGTAGCAGGATGAAGGTCCTGGGTCCTGATTGAAAAGACGTTCCCGCTAGCTTGGCTAATGGGGAATTCCCCTTTGGCTGACCTGGTAGAGGAATGGTCTTTAGTGCGAGCCGTCCGGGTTCGATCCCACCGCTGTCCCGGCCACAAAAGCTACAGACATGTCAGTCTGTAGTCACACATGCTACAGACATAATTTACAAAACAAAAATGCAGGAAATGTTGCCGGTGCGCAGGACAGGAGGGTACAGAAACAGACACCATACCCATCTCTGGATGGAGCCGCACCTTAAACAGAGAAAGAGAGAGAAAACAGAATCAGGCATCAGAAAGACAGCAAATACAGTATAATTTGTCAGCATTAAGCAATAAAAACAAAGGAAATAAGGTGACTGCCGGCACCTATAGCCCTAAGCTTCACTAACAGACCCAGAATTTAGATAAAGTTTCTTTATTGATTAGCCACAAATTTGACACCCATATGTAAGTGGGTTCTACATTTAAACCAAACTACCTACACATGTATTATGCAGGTGGTCAGACTTCCTCACGATCAATCAGCTGGATCAAAGTCCATCACAGAGGTCCTTCAGCTGATTACGACCAACCCTGGAAATGCATTTAATGGGTTCATTTCAGCAAAGGTCAGTCATTGGGATCAAAGGTCAATTTCCACCAGGAAATGCTGTAATAAAAACATTGCAATCAGATCTTGAGATTGATTTACGGACCCCTAAGATAACTGCCAGAAATCTGAGCAGGAGTCCGATTGCCTACTGAGGGATTAGTTCAAAGTAAATTAAACCTTTATCCAGTTAAATCCAGTTAATCAAAACCAGCACCATTTCAAGCCATAGTGTTAAAATGATAAATTATAAAAACAGGTGCCAGTTTAAAGGATGCATTGATTATTATTTTAATAGTTGACAAAGAAACTCGCTAAAGATTTGATCTGTTAAGTGTTGCAGAGCAAAAGCAGAACAGTGATGGAACTGGAAGTTTTAGTTAACAGTGGAAAACAGAACTCAGGTGAGCTGACAGTTATCCAGACTCAAAAATGAAACTCAGAAGAGTTGCACATTACTGAGCCGACGACATCGAACACGCGTATGACCAGAAAATCGTACATGTGGAGGAAATGTTTGAGAGTCAGTAGATCTTCAGGAAATGTAGCAAACCAGACAGCTGCTGGCCGTTTATCATAAAACGTCAGAGAAATTATGCTTGAATTTCGATATATAAGAAAGGTTTTAACAAAATAGCCACATTTATGTAAACAGTATCTTTTTACATTAGTTTACACTATTATGTAAGAGACACAACTGTAAGGTGATTTTTGTCTGTCAGCCCGTCGTATTTTCACCAAAAGTTAACTTTTCAAAATAAAGTCGAGACCTTTCTGCACATTTGAGCAGCTCTTGTCACCACCTAGTGGGCGATGTGAGGATTTCAGGTCTTCTGGTACATTTCCTACTTGAAACACAAACTTCAGGGGAGGGGGAAAAAAAAAGGCATTTATAAACATCAGAAATGTGATTTTTTTTGCACACAGGCTTTCTTGAGATTTACATTTCTTCAGTTTTAAGAAATGCAATTTCTCCTGACAAGTACAATGTAGAGTTCTGAGTAAACAATTCCATTTTAACAATTTGTGGTTGATAAAGTTTTAATTTTCAACAGACCAAATTTGTCCTTGCATCATTTTTTTCCCCAGCCTTATATAACTGAGGTCACGAATGATGCAAACAGTGGCATTTGAAGTTTTTAAGATTTTTCGTTGACACCAACTGAAAAGAGCCACTGTTTTCTTTTGGGATGACATGGAAGTAGATCTTTAGAGTGAAGAAATCAAACTGACAGCTCAAAAACATGTGAAATTATATGTGAACAGAAACATTTTTAATCTTCATCCAACAACAAATGTGTCGTGTTAGTCTCACTGATGCACAACTCTTATTTTTGTTAAAATAAAAAAAGAAACAGGAATGCAATTCAGATTTTTTTAATTGTCACATTATTCATAAAAACATCCAAACAGCAAACATTATTGAAAAGACTCAAAGGGTTTTCTATAGACAACAAAATACATCCAACCAATGTTTCCACAAATCCTGTTCCTGATGATCTTCATTTAAACACAACAGGAAATAAGGTTGTTTCAACATAAATAAAAACTTTGTCTCCATCGGTCTGAACGCTGCTATAAACAACAAAAACTCATTAAAACATTCACCATCAGCTTACTGCAGAGTGGTACTTTTTATTTATTCATTTATTGAAAGCTTAAATGAAACCATGAGTAAAAAGTGCTTTTGTTTTTTAAATGATGCATCACATCATCGGTGAAAAATCTGACCTTCAACGCTTCAACTGAACCACCAGCAGTTTGTTTTAAACGTCCTTGTCACGTCGTGACCTTTTTCCTTCCATCTCGTTAACCCTGACCGCTGCTGATGATGATGTTTTTGCCGTTCTTGGGCACTTTTGTGCTGCTCCCACCTTGGGGCATTTTCTGCTCGTCGCCGGTCAGAAGAGCCTTAATCTCAGAGGGGATCTTGCCCTGATCCATGGCCGAGCACCACTGTTTGTACTGCAGGGGAACAGACACAGATTAGACTCACTTTTTTTTCTCTCCCCCCCCTCTAGGCAACCAATCAGAGAGCAGACAGAAAAGCAATAAGCAAAGCCGGACTGTGGGAAATGACGAGCGCGATTCGATCCGCCGACATGAAACGTTTGCTTACCATCTCCAGCTCCTCCCGCAGGGCACAGATGGCCCTCTCCTTACTGGAAACCAGTTCCTCCAGGTACTGGTACCGCAGCTTCTTCCTCGCTCGGCACTCTCGGGCGCTCTGCCGGCTCCGCTCCAGTTTGGCCTTCAGGTCAATCTTGGCGGGTTTGCGGCCACGTTTTCCAGGCTTTTTCACTTTCCCAGCTGCTATCTACCATCAGACAAAGTGTGACCTCTTCAGTCAACAATTCCACACAAGTAAAATGCAACTAATGTGCAGGTTGCAGTTCCACAAAAAACAAAAAAACAAAACAAAAAACAAAACAAGTTCTTTAATTAAACATTTTACTCCACAGGACACAGGAATGGTTTAAACAGCAGCTAACAACAAAATCTCCAGCATCATGACACACAATTAGGAAACTGTGTTTGATGAGGAGGAATGACAAATGAGGTGAAAGGATGAAAACTGTTTTTCAAACAACTCCAGGCTCTTGATTAAAAAAAAAGTCTACATTAATGTCTTCTGCACTTTGAGAAAGCCATTTCTGTCTCTGTCTCACACACACATGCATTAAATAATTTCAATTTATTTAATTTTAAATAGCACCAAATCGCAACAAAGCTGCCTCAAGGCGTTTCACAAAAGTAAGGTCTAATCTTATCAACCCCTAGAGGAGACAGTGGTAAGGAAAAACTCCCTCTGATGATATTGAGGAAGAAATCCCAAGCAGACCAGACTCAGAGGGGTGACCCACTGGTTAGGTCATTAGATCCACCAGCACCTCACCTTTTTTCAACCTCATTAATGAGACTTATCATTGCTTCATTTTAATTATCACTTACTATTTTATAATTCTAATAAATATCCTCATTAGCATCACTCAGCTCATAACAATTATGACCCATTTAGACATATTTCATACAAAGTAGGTTGTTGATACAGAAACATTTCCATTTTCACAAACAGTGGCATCTAACAAGAAACCACTGCAATTATCATGAGCTAAAGCTGTACAGGAGGCAGGGTATGGATTTAAAGTTTAAAATGTGGGGTAGACATGAAGATGTTGGGTAGATTAAATAAAGATGACAGCTATTCATGGTTTGTATATGACACCGTATTAACTGCAGGAGCCTATTTCATTCACTGTATATGCTTTGTATGTGGAAAATATGACTAGTGAACATTTTCTAATTTATGTAACAAATTTCAGGAATTCGCTGTTATTTTTGGAGAAACTCTGATCGGTGTTCTGAGAAACAGCGAGCACTCATTAAAATATTCAATGATTAGAGGCTACATCCGGAAGCAAATAAGGTGTCGGTTCTGGTTCTTCGGAATCTGAGGGCTGCGTTTGACACCGTTGATCACAATATTCTAATCAATTGTGTTTAAAGGAAGGCATGGCTTCGTATGCGGCGCTGAAACTGGTTCTGGTTGAATTTTACACAAAAGGCATTTTTTCTGCCTTTTACACCAAAAATCTCACCTCTCACCCTTTGTCACTATATTCTAAAGGGTGACACATGGAAGGGTAAAGTCCGCAGCAACCCGTATGTATGTATGTGTATAATATTATATATATATATATATATATATATATATATATATTATACACACACACGTAATTTTGTACATAAAACGTTCTCCAAGGTCTTTATCAACTCTGGCTTACTGGTATGGTGGACTTTTCTGTATTAACGTCTTTTGTTATGAAAACCCCTTTGAAATTTTCTGACCTAAAATGTTTGAGAAAAGTTTTTAAAATTTATTACTAATCTTTCAAAATGCCCCCTCTTCATGTACATAAAAACACGTTTATTCCAGTATAGATTTTCTATACTGGAATACTATACTATATTAACATTTTTCTTTACCTTACAGTAAAAATGTAGATTATCTCATTTTAGTCGAAACAACACAAACATTCGTTAGCATGACTTAGCTTTAGCACAGCTAGACTTAAAAATTGTTCATTTTTACCTTGTTTTCGTCCATTTTGGTGAACGCTAACGTTGTGGCAGCTAGTTCGCGTTAACTCACATTAACCAGATTACGGAATAAAACTATTAGTACGGATTACTGATTAAAAACAAAACAAAAAATATCAGGAGACAAACAGGTTTGCTGCGCTTCCTGCTTCTTTTCCGTTAAATTATTACCGGTGTCATCAGTTTTTGGTGTAACACCGCCACCACCTGGACTGGAGGGTGGAGCGGGAGACTGCCATAAAACTGGAAGAAAATAACCCACCACCACGAGAAAATATAACAGTGTGATAGTAAGCGTACATAAAAAAAAGTAGTATAGCACAACGCGAACGTCTTAAGTGTGGTTATATTTATGTTTCTTCTGTTTTCCTTTCAGTGTTGATTTTGTCAATTGATTGATCAATGGCTCTGATTAAAAAAAATAAAAAAAATCCTCAAAGCCAGTATTTGTTTAAAATTCTCTGGCACAGAAAACATTTTTAAATGCTTTTAAACTGTTTTACATCAGTTATAATGTTTTAAAGTGCTTAAAATACTTTAAATGTGTTTAAACTGATTTCAGCCACATTCAGTTATTTTCAACTAGTTTCCAAGAGCTGACAAAATGTTTGAAAAGGACTAAATGTAAATGTTATACCTGGTTTAAGAGGTGCAGTGGAACAAAGGTTTTTTTTTTTTTTTTTTGAGGGCCATGCAGCAGACCTACAGTTACGTTACCATCAGTTTCTGCACAGCTGGTGGCCAAATGGCCAATAAAATTTCATCGTGTTTTGACCTGTTAAGACTGTTAAAGAAAACTTATAATTAGATTTGAAGCCATAATCTAATGAAAATAAAAAGAAATCAAAGGATTGTCACTGACTGGATGATTGCAGCTCAAATTCACGTGAGAAATTCTGTTGAAATAAAGACTCAAACACTCTGATAAATATAATTTAATAACAATTTAAATAAAAAACATTTTTACAACTCACACTGACAATTACATTACAATTGTTCATGTTTATTTACTTCAGTCCATTTGTGTTTAAATGAAACAAACAGAGTTTCTGATCACAGAGAATATCGCAGACATTTTACATAAACGAGCACATAACACACGTGACGCTAACACAAGAGGACACAAACTTTGGACAAATGGTTCTGGAGATGACCTTTGACCTGTGCAGGTTGTATTGTTTGTGTTGCTGCCGAAGAGAAAAATGCGCGTTTTCAGCTTGCCATTGATGTGAGCACTAAGATTAGCAAACACGCGATCATTTTAATGTTTACATTTGGACTGGATAAAATGGCACTGCCTAAATGTAAACAAATAAATAAGGCTTCAGAATTAGTGAAATGTGCTTTGCATAACATACAACAAAACTACAGGGGGAAAAAACATGTCATTTTAGCATGTAATATGGAACATATTGGCAAGTTGGCTTTGGTGTGGTGATAATATACTAGCATGGCTACATTTAGGGTTTCTAATGTATTAGTTGCACTCATAGCTACATACTAATCTATCTAAATTTGGCTAGTTTTTGTGGGGATTTTATAGATAATTTTGCACAAAGTAACTTTTTGTCATTACTGAACATTAAGGTGATAACAACACCAATTTAGCTACAAAAACCCAAACAAACCATAAATTCCCTCCAGAACAAACAAAATGTATCAGTGTGTTAAAGTGTTCAAATGTTTGACAGACAGTTGTGCATGTTGACAAGCTCACAGCGAACACATGTATAAATATTAAAATGGAAATGTTTAGCATGTAACATCTAGCCTGTTTAGCATTGCAAATGTTAGTAACACTGGTGTGGTGACAGCACGCTAACATGGCATTTAGCGTGCTAGCTTGCTATCCGCAACTAAGTTAATGTCACACGATAGCATGCTATGCTAGCACTGTGTTCTACTGTTTTGAAAGTTGATTCTCTTGGTTGAAACAGTTTGTAGTTTTACCTGATTAGTGACATTTAACCAGCAAATCACTCTTTCTTAGACAACACTGTGTTTGAGATTAGTTAACCTGAACAAGAATTTGTTTCCAGGCTTTCTTAGCTAAGCTAGCTAAGTGAAAATGTGCGGCTCATATTTCTGACCACTTTTGTTACTAATCAGACGTGTTTATGCCACATTACTGTGAGATGGCTACCTTACATGATTAGCTTGCTAACGCACTGACGTGTCTAAAATACAAACTCAGATGTTATCTGTGGAATAACGGTTTTCCATCAAAACCTTTCGCAGAAATACACCACAAGTACAAAATTGTTGTGGCCAAGAACTTCCAATATAGCTGCCAGAAGGTGCATTACATCACAAGAAGCCCTTTATACAAACACGTTCTTTTTCTGTGAGCCTTTAAAAGCCACATCAAAAACTGACATTGTGCTGTTTGATATTTCTACAAGACTAATTTTCATATCTATTATTTCAAATGTGTCCAGTATCAATCACACAAAGGTATTAGATGGGTTGGCATTAGTGGGCCAAGCTAGTTTCTTTTCCTTTGCCTCTCTGTCAAATGTTGTGTCCTTGGTCGCGGTCTTGGCTTGGATTGGGATGTCCACTACCCCAACGTAGTTCTTTTTGGCCATCCGAGAACTTGCTGTAATGGTATAAGCGTTACTGCGGTAACATTTCATGGACGACATGCAGAAGGTCTCCCTCATGCCCCGTCTGAAATTTGCATTGTAGACCGAGTACAATGTTGGTTTTGATGCTGTGGAGCTGAAGGAGATCCAGGCGATGGCTGTGAAGAACAGAACTCCCTGCCTGCTCGGCCCACTGGACTCCCTTGGATGCCAAAGTTGGGTGACATAGAAGGGCATATAGGTGAGAAAGAAAACTGAATTGAGCATGAGGAACATCTTGATGGTCTTCACTTTAGTCCGTGGGACAATGTTTATGGTCCTGCGCACTGTGTGTCCATCAGCACTGATTCTCCAAATGTAGCGGACCACCCGCTGGTAGAATGATACTATCAGCACCACTGGAACCAAGAAACCAAGCAGGAGGTGAACTACGGCATAGACTATACTGTCCCATGTGTCTGGCAGGAAAAAGTCACAGTGACCCACAACATCTGTAGATGATGAGCTGTAGAAGAAGAGACAAGGGGAGACAAAGGCAGCATCAAACAGCCATGAGGCCAGGATCATCTTCTTTGCTTTCTCCCGGGACACCTTGAAGCTGAGGGGGTAGACGATGGTGTAGAATCTGTCCACAGAGATGGAGAGCAGGACATAGACTTGGACTCCAGGGCAAAGGTGCTGCATGTAGCGCACCGCTTTGCAGGCGGCTGTGCTCATGACCCATTGACCTGAGGCGACTTGCAGGAGGATGAAGGGCGCGCAACCCAGGCTCATGAGCAGGTCTGCACAGGCCATAGACACCACAAAATAATTTGTGGTGGATTGAGTCCGTCGGCTCCGGTGGATGACCAGGCAAACAAGGGCATTTCCCAGGATGGAGACAAGCCACAGAACAGCAAAGACCAAACTCAGGACAACAACCTCACCCGTGGTCAGGTCATCGGAGTCCGAAGTCCTGTTGGCCTGGCAGGTAGACACGCCCTCTTGGCCACAGAGGGGAGTTGTGGGTAAGGATGCCAGGACAGTTGAGTTTTCCTTCTCAGAATAGTTAAATGACATCTGATACGTGAAAGATGGAGAGTAACGGGAGGGACTGACGTCAGCTCTGGGTTTACACCATCGCTATGATGCTCATGGAGAGTGGCGCTGTGGAAATAGACATTGAATCAGATTTACCATCAGCCCAAATAATGTGCGACAACACCACCGACTTATTCAGTTATTATCACAAAACAACAAAACACACATTTAGCCGTCTGTAATGTCAAAGATTTAACACTTTGGAGGATCTTAACAGGTGTTCAGGCACTGATACCTCCGACGTGTTCCCCAACACCAGGGTCTCCCGCCAGTGGGCAACATCCTGGATCCAACTCAGACGAAAACTATCTTAACCGCAGCATTAACGAGGCTAATTAAAGCAAAAGGTTAATTTCACTCGAAAGGGACGTGAAGACCACACACTCCTGTGTGCTGAATCCCAGCCTGCTGCTTTATTTAATCAACCCTGCACAGGGATCCACTTTGGAATCCAGAGAGACCAGAACTCCTCTGAGGTGCCTTAACGATGTCAAAGCTCTCGTGTTTATCGCTGCCTTTCTGTTTGCTGTGCTGGATTTCAGCCTTAGTAACATCCTGATTGATGATGAGGTGCAAACACGAGCCGGAGTGCACCGGACCATCGGCGACTTCGTGTTCGTCCACGTGTGAAGAAAACCTGCAACTGTTAAAAAATAATTAATAATAAACACGAATTAAAGAGACCTGCAGAGTCACCGTGAGGATTCAGAGTCTTACTGATGACGTTATGAGGAAAACAGATTTATATCTTGGAGCTGACCAGCGGACGACCTCGCAGTTATGACTTTTTTTTGCAGATTAGGGTGAAATGTTGCGAGCCTTCAGGCGAGAACATTTTCGCTTTCTTCAGTTTTTTTAACACTGTGAGACAAAGTCTCCTTTTGTCTTTAATATTCTTGTCTGATGACATCACAAAGGTCTGACGGGGATAAAATCTAGTTTTGTGACTGCGCCTCCTGTTGGTTGGTGGAAGAGTGTGCACTCTGAGTGCCGTTCTAGTTATCACCATGTAACTTCTGTGGAATAAATAGTGGGAAAAATGGTTGAGATTAATCAATAACATTTTCAGAACCACATCAACATTTTATGATGAAATTATAGCATTTTATAAAATTAAAATCATCGCATTATATGGAAACGCTAGGTTTAATATAATAAACATTTTATTATAATCGAGCTATTACACAACAGTACTACAGTAACTGAGTAAAAGTACTTTACTGTAGTACCTCCACAAAACGACGCGCGTTTATTTTAGCGCGATTATGTCTCCTTGTTAAATGATTTACGGTCTTAATGACGTGATGTCGATCATTAAATGTTACTTCGAGCTAATCGTCGTTCAGACAAAGAGCGGCGCGTGCGCTCGGCCTGTCAATCACGTCTTCTGCGGCGGGAATAAACCCCGCTAATCTGCGCTAAAAACCGCGACGGTTCGATGTTTTATCGTTGCTGAAGGACACACACTCACCGGGTGACGGCGGAACTCCTCACGGCGGCTCTTCGTGTCGCTGTTTGTGGCAGAGCTGCGGCTGAAGAGGCTGAGGACCAGCGGCGGATCCAGGAGCGGACAGCGGGGGGTAACGACCCCCCCCCCCCCCCCGAAACAGGAAGTTCAAGAAAACTGTCAACTCACTTTTCCACTAATCAGTAAAACCTCTACTCTTAAATCAGACTGTTACAGTTTAATATCTCATTTTATAGATATTATTGCTCTATTGAAAAAAAATATTCTAAACATTATTTGTTATGTGCCGACGCGGGTTGAGGAGCGGACCTGCGTCTGACTGAACCCAGCGCTAAATAACCAGAAAGCGGTTCCAGAAAAAACAAAACAATTTTATTTTCCCCCTTTTGTGCAATACTCTGTGTACAAACATAAAAGTGCGTTTATCTGGCGGAGTGAAGGACGGCGCGCTCTCCAGCGCCCAAAGGGATCGAAGCCCGGCGCTTCTGGACTCACGTTCACCGCCAAACACCCCGCAGGTGGACACGACAAACCGATTCTGTGAAGGATAGAAAAGGTGAGGTAAGTCAGCAGCTATAACTAATATCCTTCAAAGGCACACACTATCAGCAACACATTCAGGTCTGAATTTAAGCTTTATGTAAATGAGCAGCTTCTCACAACAGGTGGAGGATCATCTGTCCGCACGCCACGGCCGTGAGAAGCAAGCTGCACAATTCTCATCAATGTTCAAATATACTGCGTAACAAAATACCACATTACTATTAACATTTATTCAGACAATCAATCACCTCTGATGTGTGCTGACAGCATGTGTCCCTCACCCGTCCTCCTTCACAGGCACGATGTGTCAAACCCAGGCGCGGTCCTCAGCGTCTCACAAACGAACATCACAAGGTCGAGTTCCCGGCAATTCTGCTTGAATCACACATGGCTTAAATGCAGAACGCCATCTCATTATCTGCTTCAGCTGAAAGTCTTTAAGGTTGCACGTGAGCATCATCCACAGGTGCTGCATATCACGTTGATGAGGGTGAAGGACTCTTCTGCCAGCACCTTCTCCACAGACAATAAATCAGTTTGCATACCACCTGGAGAGCAAAGAAAAGAACACCAAAATGTCCAGCCAAACCCCCCCAACACACAACAATTATTATTTCAAACATTGTCAGTTTTTTTTTTTTTACCAGGATTACTCAAAAATGTAAAAAAGTAAAAAACAAAACAAAACTGACTTTCACAGATCTGGCAACTTGCTTCTGACGGATTGGTTGTTGCTGTGACGCCACTCTGAACTTCACACGGTTGTATACGCTTCATTCTTATTTCTGTTTAGCACTCTTCTGGTTATTTATTGTATCTACTCTGAATGTTATTTAACAACAGCCCTGTTGTGAATCGCTAGCAGTTAGCATTCGCTAGCGGTTAGATTTTGCTAGCTAGGTCGACACCTCCCCTCTCTGTTGTTACTTTTTATAGCTGTTTCTTTTCTACCTGTTTAATACTTCTGTTCATTTTTCAGTTGAACTGCTGTGAATTTTAAGTAATTTTTACTCCTGTGTAAAATCTTATGAGCAGCTAGCATTTTCTCTAGTGGTTAGCTTGCGTTAGCTATTTCTGACCCTTCTCATTTTTTTATTTCACTTTTTACACTCCTGTTAGTTAATTAACTGTTTAGTGTATTTTATAGCTGCTGCTTTTTTACCTGTTTAATACTTCTGTTAGTTTTTCAGTGTAACTGCTGTGAATTTTAATTCATTTATCTGCATCTGTGTGAGCCTTAGGAGTGGTTAGTTTATCCATTATTGGTTAGCTCGTGTTTGCTTGGCTACATTATTGAATTTCCTAGTGCACAAAGTACACTACTTATTATACTTTACACCCTCCGTAAATCCTGCGTGATGTTGGAAGATAGGGTGGCTCTCTTAAAGAGCCGTGTCCGTAAGTTAGAGCAGCTTCTTAGCGCAGTGGAGTTAGATGTTACGGGCACTCCAGATGAGGTTAGTGTTGGGCCAGCTAGCGAGCCCATTAACATCAGCTTAGAAACGGCGGCTGTGGAGAATGGCTTTTGGACTGTGGCTAGGCGGAGGAAGCCCTGTAGGGCTTGGTGCCCGGTTGTGGCACCCCGATCACACTCGCCAGTGCGAACTGTGAATCGGTTCTCCCCCTTGGATTTGCCAGATGTGAATTCTCTGAGCCCACGAGTGACTTCCACTCCTGTCTCCAGGCCGAAACACCGGACTTTAGTGATAGGGGATTCTATCACCCGCAAAATCAGGTTACAGACGCTGGCTGACGTTAAATGTATTCCTGGGGCCAGAGCTCCCGACATTGCATCTCATCTTAGGGTGCTGACGCTGCAGAAGGGAAGACAGACGAAGGAACATGACATGAGATATAGTCACATTGTTATTCACGTTGGCACCAATGATATCAGGATGAAGCACTCAGAGGCCACAAAAATGGACATAGAGAGGACTTGTGACCTTGCCAGAAAGATGTGTCTGCATTGATTAATAGTCTCTGGTCCCCTCCCCTCCCGGGGTACTGATGAGGCGTTTAGCAGGCTGACATCATTAAATAGGTGGCTGGTGCAGTTTTGTAGACAGCAAGGCTTTAGTTTTATTGATAACTGGCCTTTGTTCTGGGGCCACCGTGGCTTGCTGATGCCAGACGGCCTCCACCCTACTAGGGAAGGCGCCGCCATCTTGTCTGCGAATATAGAGTTCTACAGGGAGGGTAACATTAGGAATCTACAGCAGGCCACGGAGCAGGTGATTAGAGACCCTGCAAGGCTTATGACAAATGTGGGCGTGGCATCCATTAGCTTAGCGGGAAATTTAGTGCAGAAAATCAACTATGGTGATAGTGCAGTTTATTTGCCAGGGAGGGAATTTCAACAAGTTAAGACTGTGGCCTGCTTCCGTAGTCGTGTCCATAAAAATCATAGAGGGATATGCTTTCCAAACTTAATACCCATTACTATACTGGATGATGTTGAAATTGAGGATGGCCCAGTGGTTGTTCCAGCAATAGCAAAGATTTCGTGTCAGCTACCTACAATGCGCATGGAATGTCTTAAACCTAAACCTACTTTTAGGCATCTTATATATGCTACTCTGGAACCACCCCTAAACCCAAACAGTTCAACTGTCAACCCCACTGAGGTCCTTAGACTGGGTCTCATTAACATAAGATCACTGTCCTCAAAATCATTGTTGATCAATGATCTAATTATTGATCATCACTTAGATATGATTGGGCTATGTGAAACCTGGCTTAAACCTACAGCTGTCCTCCCCTTAAATGAGGCCTGCCCACCAGCATATACATTTAGTCACGTCCCTCGTGATGCAAAGCAAGGCGGGGGTGTTGCTCTTATTTATAAATCTAGGTTTAGCTTATTAGCGGTTGGGGGTTACAAATATCACTCATTTGAGCATCTGATTCTCCGCTCTGCTCAGGATATTACACATTGCCAAGGTCAGAAGAATAAAAATCAGTCGTATTACCTTGTCACTGTATATAGGCCTCCTGGCCCATATTCTGAATTCTTAGATGAATTTGGTGCGTTCATCTCTAACTTGTCAACTAGTGTAGATAACATTCTGATCATTGGTGACTTTAACGTTCATATAAATAAGCCTTCTGATCCCCTCTGCAAATCATTTATGGAAATTGTGGATGCATTAGGATTTCGGCAATGCATTCGGGATTTGACGCACATTAGTGGAAATACCCGCACGTGGTATTGCTGTCACGAATATTGACATCATGCCTCTTACATCAGTGGTGTCTGATCACTCATTAAGTTTACAGTTTCGCTGCCGTGTTTAGTGGAACAACAACCTTATATATCTTTATGGCGATGCATCAACTCCTCAACTAAGACTGAACTCGAAGCTAGACTGCCTGATGTCTTAGCTTCACATTTGACAAATACCCAGTCAGTAGACAGACTTGTGGATAGTTTAAACTCAGTGCTCAAAACTACACTCGACATGATTTCACCACCTGTGTTAAAACCGTGCTCCCCCAAATCACAGTCACCTTGGTTCAGTGATTATCTGCATGACCTCAAGCATAAAGCAAGAGGTCTAGAACGGAAATGGCGTCGTTCAAAATTAGAAGTATTCCACCTTGCGTGGCGTGATGCTATCTTAGACTATAAGCATGCATTATTGGCTACAAAGCGGACTTACTACTCTGATTTGATCAACAAAAACAAGCATAACTCAAAGTTCTTGTTCGACACGGTGGCAACACTTTTGCATGGACAACCACCTGTAGTTCGCTCTCCTTTTACAGCACAAGATTTCCTGGATTACTTTGGGAAGAAAATAGAAGACATCAGGTTAAACATATCCCGGCATGCCTTAATCCAGCCAGTACACCCTGCTATTGATGTAGGTGCCACTACTGAGGTATTACCTAGATTGACAGAATTTGACAGTATCTCACTAGGCATGCTGACAAAATTCGTAATGTCAACAAAAAGCACAACCTGTTTATTTGATCCTATACCAACAAAACTGTTTAAGGACCTGTGGCCCACTCTTGGGCCGACTGTGCTAGAAATTATTAATCTTTAACTTCTGTATCTGTTCCTAAATGTTTCAAATCTGCAGTGATTAAACCATTACTTAAGAAACCTAATCTTGACCCAAGTGTATTGACAAACTATTGGCCGATATCAAATCTATCATTTTTCTCTAAAATTCTGGAAAAAGTGGTGTCACGGCAGCTCGTAGACTATCTTACTGAGAATAATCTCTTTGAGCCACTGCAGTCTGCTTTTAGAAAATATCATTCCACAGAGACGGCTCTCACTAAAGTGGTGAATGATCTTCTGCTTACAATGGATTTGGACACCACTACGGTTCTGTTGCTGTTAGATCTCAGTGCTGCATTTGATACAGTGGATCATCATATTCTACTTGATAGGCTGGAAAATCATTTTGGGATTACTGGGAGTGCCCTTGCATGGCTGACGTCATACTTGACCAGTTGTTCTCACTGTGTTTTGTACAGTAACACTACCTCTAACCTTAGTGACATGAAATTTGGGGTTCCACAGGGGTCTGTCTTAGGCCCCCTGCTTTTCTCCCTTTATATAGCACCCCTTGGGCACATATTGCGGTGTTTTGGGATTACTATGCAGATGATACTCAGTTATACATGCTGATAACTGCTGGTAATCTCGTTCACATAAAATCCTTAGAAGATTGCCTTGCAGCAGTGAGAAGTTGGATGTCTAGAAACTTCCTACTTTTAAACTCTGATAAGACTGAAATGATGGTTCTTGGTCCAGTGAGACATCGGCATCAATTTGACCAGTTAACGCTCAGCCTCGGCTCGTGTGTCATACATCACACTGACAAAGTGAGGAACCTTGGGGTAATTTTTGATCCTTCGTTGTCCTTTGGCCTCCACATTAGAAATATTAGTAGGACTGCTTTCTTCCACCTGCGAAATATAGCAAAGATTCGTCCCATCCTGTCTATGGCTGATGCTGAGACCCTGATCCATGCATTTATCTCCTCTAGATTGGACTACTGCAATGTCCTATTTTCTGGTTTACCGCAGTCTAGCATTAGGGGTCTCCAATTGGTTCAAAATGCTGCAGCCAGAGTTTTGACACGAAGCAGAAAGTTTGACCACATTACACTCATTTTGGCGTCTCTTCACTGGCTTCCTGTCCCAGTGAGATCAGATTTTAAGGTTCTGCTACTAACCTATAAAATTATTCATGGACTGGCACCTCCCTACCTAGCTGACCTAATTAAACCTTACGTACCGGCCCGGGCTTTACGTCTGCGGGTCACAGAGCTTTCTCTTATCGTGCCCCTGTTCTGTGGAATGATCTCCCTGCGTCAATAAAACAGTCAGATTCTGTGGAGACTTTCAAGTCCAGACTTAAGACGCACTTATTTTACCTTTCATATGGCTAGCATACTGGTACGGTTTTGTTTTACGCTTTTTACTCTTTTAATTCATTTATTAGTAATTGGAGTGGGCTGCGGCATCAACTTTACCTAAATTCTGTGTCTTTTAGTGAAGTTTAGGGCTAGTGGCCGGCGATCACCTTAGTATTTCTCTGTTTTTCTTGTTGTTTAATGCTGGCAAATTATACAGTATTTTTTGTCTTTCTGATACCTGATTCAGTTTTTTCTCTCTGTTTAAGGTGCAGCTCCATCCAGAGATGGGAGTTGTGTTCGTGTTGGTGATTAGCACTTCTTGTATATTCGTCCGTGAATTGTTCTGTAATTTATGTTTGTAGCATGGCCCAAGCAGAGGGTCACCCCTTTGAGTCTGGTCTGCTTGAGGTTTCTTCCTCAGAGGGAGTTTTTCCTTACCACTGTTGCATGGGGGTTGGTAAGGTTAGACCTTACCTGTGTGAAGTGCTTTGAAGCAACTCTGTTGTGATTTGGCGCTATATAAATGAAAATAAATTGAAATTGACTTAAATATGAAGATGATCAACAACCACAGATGGATTTGGGATTTATTTGTTTTGTTTTTTTTCCCAGCAAAGAGCTTTTTTGTAAATTTACATTCTTATGAACTAATTTGTGGACATCACATTATTTAAAAAGGTATATTTGTAGAATATTAGTGTATTATAATCACACAAATACACATAATTTATAAAGTATAGTTTTGCTTTACCTGAAGAAGGGTCCTGTCCAGGGCCACTGGTGCCGGCGTTGATCCTTGGAATCTGTTGGCTTCCCATCAACAGTAAATAAGTAAGTAAGTAAGTAAACTTTATTTATATAGCACTTTTCACAGACGAGGGTCACAAAGTGCTTCACATGATAAAATCAATAAATACAAAATAACACATACAACCATTTAAAAGAAGATCACGCTAAAATGCAGTTTTAAAAAGGTGAGTCTTAAGTTGCTTTTTATCAACAGGATTCATCACCAGTCATGGCTGGTACCCGTTTCCCTCTTGTGGACCGAGGCGCTGCAGATGAAGCGTCTTGTTCGAGGACAGAGGACAGATACGTAGCATGATCGGGAATCAAACCCAGATCTGTCTATATATCCATCCATCCATCCATCCATCCATTTTCTTCCGCTTTATCCGGAGTCGGGTCGCAGGGGCAGCAGCTCAAGCAAAGCCACCCAGACCTCCCGATCCACACACACCTCCTCCAGCTCCTCTGGGGGAACCCCAAGGCGTTCCCAAGCCAGCCGAGAGATGTAGTCCCTCCAGCGTGTCCCGGGTCTTCCCCGGGGCCTCCTCCCAGTGGGACGTGCCCGGAACACCTCTCCAGCGAGGCGTCCAGGGGGCATCCGGAAAAGATGCCCGAGCCACCTCAACTGACTCCTTTCGACGTGGAGGAGCAGCGGCTCGACTCCAAGCTCCTCCCGAGTGACCGAGCTCCTCACCCTATCTCTAACGAAGCGGGCCAGCCACCCTGCGGAGGAAACTCATCTCGGTTGCTTGTTCTCGCAATCTCGTTCTTTCGGTCATGAGCCAAATCTCATGACCATAGGTGAGGATCGGAACGTAGATCGATCGGTAAATCGAGAGCTTTGCCCCCCCTACTCAGCTCTCTCTTCACCACGACGGTCCGATACAGCGACTGCATCACTGCAGATGCTGCACCGATCCGTCTGTCGATCTCACGCTCCATCCGTCCCTCACTCGTGAACAAGACCCCGAGATACTTAAACTCCTCCACTTGAGGCAAGGACACTCAACCGACCTGAAGAGGGCAAAGCACCTTTTTCCGGTCGAGAACCATGGCCTCGGATTTGGAGGTGCTGATTTACATCCCGGATGCTTCACACTCGGCTGCAAACTGCCCCAGTGCACGCTGAAGGTCCTGATTTGACGAAGCCAACAGAACCACATCGTCCGCAAACAGCAGAGACGAGATTCGAATCACCGGCCTCGGAGGATGTTCATTCAGTTGTTTAATTTTGTAGAAAAAAAGCAGATCACAGACATGACACAAAACTAGTCATTTCAAATGGCAACTTTCTGGCTTTAAGAAACACTATAAGAAATCAAGAAAAAAAGATTGTGGCAGTCAGTAACGGTTACTTTTTTAGACCAAGCAGAGGAAAAAAATATGGAATCACTCAATTCTGAGGAAAAAATTATGGAATCACCCTGTAAATTTTCATCCCCAAAACTAACACCTGCATCATATCAGATCTGCTCGTTAGTCTGCATCTAAAAAGGAGTGATCACACCTTGGAGAGCTGTTGCACCAAGTGGACTGACATGAATCATGGCTCCAACACGAGAGATGTCAATTGAAACAAAGGAGAGGATTATCAAACTCTTAAAAGAGGGTAAATCATCACGCAATGTTGCAAAAGATGTTGGTTGTTCACAGTCAGCTGTGTCTAAACTCTGGACCAAATACAAACAACATGGGAAGGTTGTTAAAGGCAAACATACTGGTAGACCAAGGAAGACATCAAAGCGTCAAGACAGAAAACTTAAAGCAATATGTCTCAAAAATCGAAAAATGCACAACAAAACAAATGAGGAACGAATGGGAGGAAACTGGAGTCAATGTCTGTGACCGAACTGTAAGAAACCGCCTAAAGGAAATGGGATTTACATACAGAAAAGCTAAACAAAAGCCATCATTAACACCTAAACAGAAAAAAAACAAGGTTACAATGGGCTAAGGAAAAGCAATCGTGGACTGTGGATGACTGGATGAAAGTCATATTCAGTGATGAATCTCGAATCTGCATTGGGCAAGGTGATAATGCTGGATCTTTTGTTTGGTGCCGTTCCAATGAGATTTATAAAGATGACTGCCTGAAGAGAACATGTAAATTTCCACAGTCATTGATGATATGGGGCTGCATGTCAGGTAAAGGCACTGGGGAGATGGCTGTCATTACATCATCAATAAATGCACAAGTTTATGTTGATATTTTGGACAATTGAAAGGATGTTTGGGGATGATTAAATCATTTTTCAAGATGATAATGCATCTTGCCATAGAGCAAAAACTGTGAAAACATTCCTTGCAAAAAGACACATAGGGTCAGTGTCAACGAGCACTTCTGATTTGATGCAGGTGTTAGTTTGGGGGATGAAAATTTACAGGGTGATTCCATAATTTATTCCTCAGAATTGAGTGATTCCATATTTTTTTCCTCTGCTTGGTCTAAAAAAGTAACCGTTACTGACTGTCACAATCTTTTTTTCTTGATTTCTTATAGTGTTTCTTAAAGCCAGAAAGTTGCCATTTGAAATGACTTCAGTTTTGTGTCATGTCTGTGATCTGCTTTTGTTCTACAAAATTAAACAACTGAATGAACATCATCCGAGGCCAGTGATTCCATAATTTTTGCAAGGGGTTGTATATACATACAGTGAGGAAAATAAGTATTTCAACACCCTGCGATTTTGCAAATTCTCCCACTTAGAAATCATGGAGGGGTCTGAAATTTTCATCTTAGGTGCATGTCCACTGTGAGAGACATAATCTAAAAAAAAAAAAAAAAAATCCAGAAATCACAATGGATGATTTTTTAATAATTTATTTGTATGTTACTGCTGCAAATAAGTATTTGAACACCTGTGAAAATCAATGTTAATATTTGGTACAGTCACCTTTGTTTGCAGTTACAGAGGTCAAACGTTTCCTGTAGTTCTTGACCAAGTTTCCACACACTGCAGCAGGGATTTTGGTCCACTCCTCCATACATATCTTCTCTAGATCTTTCAGGTTTGGAGTTTCAGCTCCCTCCAAAGATTTTCTATTGAGTTCAGGTCTGGAGACTGGCCAGGCCACTCCAGGACCTTGAAATGCTTCTTACAGAGTCCCTCCTTAGTTGCCCTGGCTGTGTGTTTGGGGTCAATGTCATGCTGGAAGACCCAGCCATGACCCATCTTCAGTGCTCTTACTGAGGGAAGGAGGTTATTTGCCAACAATTCACAATACATGACCCCATCCATCCTCCCTTCAATACGGTGCAGTCGTCCTGTCCCCTGTGCAGAAGAGCACCCCCAGAGTATGATGTTTCCACCCCCATGCTTCACGGTTGGGATGGTTTTCTTGGGGTTGTTCTCATCCTCTAAACATGGTAAGTGGAGTCGATTCCAAAAAGCTCTATTTTGGTCTCATCTGACCACATGACCTTCTCCCATGCCTCCTCTGGATCATCCAGATGGTCGCTGGTTAACTTCAAATGGGCCTGGACATGTGCTTGCTTGAGCAGGGGGACCTTGCTGCCCTGCAGGATTTTAAACCATGACAGCATCATGTGTTACTAATGTAATCTTTGTGACTGTGGTCCCAGCTCTCTTCAGGTCATTGATTAGGTCCTCCTGTGTAGTTCTGAGCCTTCTTAGAATCATCCTTACCCCACAAAGTGAGATCTTGCATGGAATCCCAGACCGAGGGAGATTGACAGTCATCTTGTTTCTTTCACTTTCTAATAAATAATCATAACAGTTGTTTTCTACCAAGCTGCTTGCCTGTTGTCCTGTAGTCCATCCCAGCCTTGTGCAGGTCTACAGTTTTGTCCCTGGTGTCCTTAATACAGGTAAAGAGTGCAGAATAAGAGGGCTTCTTAAAGAAAAACTAACAGGTCTGTGAGAGACAGAATTCTTGCTGGTTGGTAGGTGTTCAAATACTTATTTGCAGCAGTAACATACAAATAAATTATTGAAAAATCATACATTATGATTTCCGGATTTTTTTTTTTTTTAGATTATGTCTCTCACAGTGGACATGCACCTAAAATGAAAATTTCAGACCCCTCCATGATTTCTAAGTGGGAGAACCTGCAAAACCGCAGGGTGTTCAAATACTTATTTTCCTCACTGTATATTATTGTTTACCTAATTCTTTAACACACTGATCCGCCTGTTTGAGAATTTGAAAAGTCTAATAAGGGATAAGGGCAAAGGTCATCTCATCACCTCTGCATGTCCGATTATAAATGATCTCACAAAATACTACACAGATTAACAAATTGTGATTTTTTTTTCACCATAAAAAAATTGGATCAACTCTGCCTGAAAGTGTTTTAGCACCCCCCCCCCCGCCCCCGCAAGCACAGCGACATAAGTGAGAAATCAAACCTTTTTTTCCTTTAAAAAAAAAAAAAAAAAAAAATCACAATTGAGTCGAATTATTACTTTGTCCTGAAGTCAATGGTTTAGCAGCTTTACCCATAATGCTTCACAGCCTGCAGCACGTCCCCATTATAAAAGGGGACGCAAAGCTTTGCTGTCGCAGCATATCGTCATGGCAACCTCAGCACGAAGGAGAGAGTGATTTTTCCAGCAGGCCGGTCGCTATGGGAAACCAGCACCGATGGTGATGGAAGGACTTTAAAAAAAAAAAAAAAAAGCGCACACACACGCAGTGACGCCGACTGCCACCCAGCGACACTCCCGCCATGGCGCCGCCCACTGGGACCAAGTTATATCACAAAACCAGATATATTCCAATAATTTATTCGTAAGTGGATCTGACTGTTTCTTGTTTGAATGTAGTTTCTTACATGTGGCTCCGCCCCTCCATTCACGGCAAAATAAGTGGAAAAGTATTTAGTGATGATTTTATATATATATATATATATAAAAAGGATAAAAGTTAAATACATCAGAATTTGTGAGATGATATTTCATGCCACAATAAAAGATTACTTTTAAGATAGTTCACTGTGCCGTAAAATGTTCTTTTTCAAACCAGAACAAACATTAATGTAAAGTTTTGTGAAATTTTTTAAGCAATATTAAAATTATATTGAAAAGGTTAAATTCAAAGTCATACATACAGTATATATACATATACATATATATATATATATACATACACACACACACACACCAACATTTTATAGCTAAGCTACTGCTTTCAGCTCAGTGCTGACAACACTGTGCAAAAATCTTAGCCAGATTTGAGGCCCCACCCCCACTAAATCCCAGATTAAAGTGCAACACATCATTAAGAGATTTATTTACAGATTTCAAACAGTCATCGAGCGTTTTACTGAAACAGTAAGAGAGGAGCTTTGATGGGATCCATCCTGATGAGGTATTTCCTGATTTAAACCGCAACACAACTCAGCTGATCTGCGACTTACTGTCCGGGGAAAATACAAACGGATCGATAACAGTTATTGTTAGGTCTAAAATAACAACAAACACAGACTGTGACTAACAGTCCTTCACCTCCACCAGCCATCGTTTCAAAATTAGTGAAAGCATCGGAGTCGAAGAACAAGATGGCGACCTCTGCTGGAGAGTGACAGTATCTTCAGTAAATTATCAGAATGACAGAATTACGTAATGATTGATGTAAAAAAAAGTTTGACAGTATTTACAAGATACAGACATATTATGTACAAAATTCAAGCAGACTTTTTTTTTTTTTGGATAAAAAGGTGCTTCAAGTCTCAGATCCTGTCGACGTTTCTTAAGCCGCCGTCCAGCGTCAAAGTGCCAAATCTGGGAACAAACAAACAAACAATGAAGCAAAAAAAAATTTATATATATATATATATATATATATATATATATAACATGCAAATTTTTTATGCAAAATCTGTTTTTGGATAAGTTTAACATTTTTAGTAGAGAAAAAAAAGTTAGCCATTTCTGGTTCACATAGGTTAGCGTAGCTTAGCACTGTGCTAGGGCTGGTGGACACTACTAGCGTAGCCCCTTCGATCAGTGAAAAGACGGGAAACAAGTCATTCTAAAGCTGTGTCACAAAGTGTCGGGATGATGAACAACTACAGAAATATGAATGATTTTTTTTTTTTTTTTTTTTTTTTAACGGTTCTGTCTAAGATTATGTCCAAAATCTCACCTCAAAATACACAAACCACAACAACTAACTTTTCCTAATTATTTCTCTGCCTGATCAAACATAGTATGCAAATTAGAGTCATTGGAATGTGTATATTATAACTTTTAATGCAGCTAAGCTAACAGTTACCTGCAAAAACAGTCTAATCTCTCTGTGTGTCTGAACTGGACAAACAGATTATATTTACATTCTCTGCGTCATGCGACTGTTGGGAGAGATGGCTAACGGACATTAACGGAAAACTGAAGCACTGATTTAAACTACATTCAAGAAGAAAAAAGTATGATGTCACCTCTCCAGAAAGTGGTTGTTTTCCGCCAGCTCCCTGACCACGCCCTCCATCTCCTCCTTCAGCTTCTTCATCCTTAAACACAAACACGCGGTGAGCAAAACGCTAACTGTTGGCTAATACTTATCACGTCTTGCAAATAGTCCATTGGCTAACTGCTATCACAGCTCACAAACATGTAGTGACCAAAATGCTAACAGTCGGCTAACAGTTTACGGCACACAAACATACAGTGAGCAGAATGCTAACAGCTGGCTAACAGTTATCACAGGGGTTTTTCCTTGAGGGTCAGAGGTCACTGGTGTGCTACATATGCTAGTGTTAGCTTCATGGAGCCAAAGACAGATGGCAGACCTTCAATCGTGACAGAAAGTTAAGAAGAAAAAGAAAAAAGTAAAAATGGAAAAGAAACAAACTGATGGACACAAATAAGAAACGTCGATCACCAGAGAGGCCACTGGGATGAACGGCGGATAAAATCTGGAAAAATTTCAAAAGTAAAATGAAATTTCCCTATGAGGTGAATAAATTACAAATTTTATAAATCGGTGAGTTTTCATGTTGAACACAAATAAAAACTAAACATAATTTTGTTGGATGTTTATTAAACTTCAGGACACTGAATATCCTGAAGTTTAATTATGTTTAAGATTAAAGTAATTTCAGGTGTGATGATGATGATGATGATGATGAAGCGCGCGGCGACTCACCCCAGCGTCATCTCCACCAGTGTGTTCTGGCTCAGGTAGGCCTGAGGCTTCATCCCGCTCGACACCAGCGGCACGACTTTCTGCGGCAGATGTTCCTGCAGCTGCACAAACACTTTTTCATTAAAAGGACAAATTTGAAAAATAATAATAGTAATAATAAGTTAGCAACAAATCTTCACAAACATGAGTTTTATCTGAGAATTAACGAGGCAGCAGGACAACAAGTTACAAACATCCAACGTACGTTCAAAATAGTAACAAAATCATGATCCCTCCCCTTTCCCTTGTGGTACAGCATTTACAAAGGAATCCTGTGTTTTTGGTGTATTTTTTTCTGCCAAATCTACCAGATTATAAGAATCCTGCAGCTTTAAAAAAAAAAAAAAAATGGCTTCCAGTTAGTTTCTTTATCACAGATGTCACGCAGAGTAAAATATCCTTACTGAAAAAAATAAATAAACAAAAATAAAAAATAAAAGAATGTTTTTAAACGATACTATGTCATTTTAAGGTTTGGAAAAATGTGGACGTTCTAAAAACAACCTTCACTTCCTTTAAGAACAAATCATTTAATTTATACATACTGCCCCCTATAGGTTTAACTTCATAATTAAATGTGGATTTAATTTAAAAAAAGATAGTATTAAATTCATTGTCTATATTTAAATGAGATGTATGTGTATTTAATGACAGAATGGGGGCGCTGCAGTCCAACCTGAAATTGGCTCAACTGCAACTTTATCCATTAAAATGTGCAAGGAAAAAAAAAAAATTCTCAGCGCAAACTGCAAAATATTCTGTTTTAATGTTTTTAGCCTTTTCAAAACTATTATTATTCTAAACATGCAGATCAGTACGATGAGAAACGTGTCCGTTTGCATGGTGTTTCCATGGTTACCTTAATGGCTCGCTCCATCAGCACGCTCACCTCCTTCTCGGTGCTGATCAGCTGACCCGACAGGTTGAGCAGCTGCTTCCGGACGTGATGCACCTTCCTGCAAACATCATCAACAACAACTACGTTAGCGGCTCGCACACCGCCCGCGAGGAGAGAAAACCAAACAAAAAGGCGTCACCTCATCCACTCCTCGCTCTTGGAGATGAACAGACGATACTTCATGGCGCATTCCTCGGTGAACAAAGAGCGCGCTTTACTGGCGTGAAGGACCAGCTTTTGTCTGACCGACACAAATCAGAAAATTGTCAGAACGCACACCAGCTCTACCGTTTATGTCAAGTGGTCAAAAAATAACACAACAAAAAAATAATGTTATTCCAAAATAAAAATCTACTCTGCATTAAATCATCACATTTATCCATCTGTAGTAACTTTAAGTTCAAATTAAAAAACTTATTATGTGAGACTGAGAAGTCCTCATTTTGCGATTTCATTCTTTTCTTCTGGGCGTTTCTAATATTTTGGCAGAATGTTTCTACGTTGAACTTACTTGTCAAACTTGTGAATCTGTTCCTCGTTATAAGGCAAACCTAAAGACAGAAAACAGGCTCACTCAGGTTCGTACAAAGGTCAAAGGTGAAATTAATTCAGCCTGGCGGTGGAGCGATGCCAACGGTGGAGCGCGTGGGGACTCACGTCGTTCCGCTTTGTCCTTCTTGAACTGTTGGTAGATGGCCGTGATGGCGTCCAGCAGCACTTTGATCTTCTCCACACTGCACAGACAAGCTGAAGGTCACATGACATCTCAACACCTTCAACACAGAACCAGTTCCATTCAAGTTCCTAAATACAAGCGGGACCCACCAAACTAGTCTGGAGCTCAGAAATCGGGTTTCCGTTCTAGACATGTTGACATCATGAGTGGGCGTGTATTTTATTTAATTAAAAAAATTTACATCATTGAAAGTGAAAATGGCATCAAAGTGCATCGAATTCTGAACAAACAATTATTGCGCCAGCACAACTTTAACTGCAATGACCTACTGCCCCCTAGTGGATCCACTTTCACCTGTGGGAAACAGCTGTCAACAGGAAGTGGAAGGCGGAACCTGATTGTCTTTTGTGCAAAGAAAATAAGGTTTTCAACAAGGAAAACACTTTTTTTCCTTTCTTCATGATGGTAATGTTTACAATCAGGCGTGCACATAACTGGTGCTCAGGTGCTCGTGCAGGCTAAAAATAAATGATGCGCAGCAGGAAACATGGAAGGAAACGATGACGACAGCTTGAAGGAAATGCACTTCTTTTTTTTTTATTTTAGCAAGCACGGGCACCTGAGCACCAGTTATGTGCACGCCTGATTACAATATTGTTACTCAGCATTCAGCATTACATGCACACTTTATTTGGGCTCTGCCCCTTGTAGTCAGGATCTCCACAGCGGAGCTGTGAGTTGCTTTGGCACAGGTTTTACACCGGGTGTCTTTTATGACTGAACTCCAGATGCAGATAAAGAAGAAGGCAAATGCGGCATTGAACCAAAAACCTTCTGTTTGTGAGACGAGTGCCTTAGACAGCCGCCATCTGTTTTCTGACATGATAAATAAATAGTCTGCTGGTGGTTCACTGGACGGGATTCTGAGCTTCAAACAGGCCGACAGTTGACTTGGAGATCAGTTCCTACACAAATATATTCCTACTGGGGGCGCTATGTGGACTGACTATGGAACCCCATATATTCCTGTGATACGGGGCTCGGTGGGAGTGATCTGTCACATAGTACTTTGGGTCCAGTTTAAAAAGCAGAACAGGACTCACTTTCTGTCCTCAGGATGCGTGCCCACTTGCAGAGTCCAGCTGTCAGTCAGCAGACCTCCTTGGAGAAATTTACTCTTGATGTCTTGTGTTGTTCGCTCTATGGGCTCCAAGGATCCAGAAATCTGCAGAACCAGAACCGGTACATTCAACCCCATCAGCTCAGGGTTCAGCAAGGCTGAAGTGATGTCGGTTATTCTACGTGAACGTGCAAAAATGTTCTGTCTGAAGGACTTTATTGCCTGTTTTTGTGTAAAACAGCAAACATGCACAAATGCATGTGCGCGCACGCGCACACACACACATCTTGTCATGCAACTCTGTCATTATTAAGTGCGCACGTGCAGGACTCACTCTCAGCACTTTCTTGTGCATGTCTGAAATCTCATCGTACTCCGTTGACAGCATGTTCGCCTGCATCAACACCTCAAATCTGCACACACACAAAAACATGCACACACAGATTACTCAACGTTTCCACGCAGCTGCGCGCGTCCATGTGCACGTGACTCACAGCTGTTCCGTCCTCTCCAGGATCTGAGTGCAGAAGCTGCACAGATGAAAAACTTCAGACTTCTTGTGCACAATCTCGCTGTAGTCTTCTTTCATCAGCTCACTGCAACAATCAGTTAACAGTCTGACTGTTAATGTCAGTTACACGTCCGTTAAAGATCCACATCATCACACGTCGCTCTGGAATTTTCTCAGTCATTTTGGAATCTTTGTGTTCCACTTGAACGTGCAGCTGTGACGGGTTAAGCAACAGACAAAAGCTCCTCCAGTCACAGCCACTGAAGTTATTTTCTCCTTCACAGTTGTCGTAGGTTTCTTGGTGGCTTCCCTCACTTGCCTCCAGCTTGCACCCTCACTCAGTTTTTGAGGATAGTTTGCTCATTTCTAAAACTGTCAATCTTTAATTTAACTTCACAGGTGCAGTATTTTCCATCCATCTCCTGACCTGTCAATATTTTCATTTTATTTAATCGATCATGTTGCAAATACAGATGTTTTTATTTAATGAATAAATCCTTTTTTGTAAAAAGAAAAGTTTTTTTTAATGATTTGACATTGTCAAACAAAAAGCACATATAATCACAATAAGGGCAGAATGTTTTAGAACAGTTACTGTAAAAACTGTGTTTTTTTGGACTCACATTAAACCTCGAACTCCTTTTCGCACTAATTCCTGATAAACCAGCAGTGACTCCGATGTTTTCCATAAATATCCAATGTCTCCTGCAAATGTCTGGACAAGAGAAAAATCAAGTGTTTAAAAAGTGACTAAATAATTATGAGAATCTGAGCTGCTAATAATCCAGAGGAGTTACTCGCTTATTGACTGGACTCATATATGCATTAAATAAATAAATAACCCAATAACCAGATTTTTCAGAGATTGTTTTGTTGATCAGGTCTGAATCCCAGTGATCTGCTGGATAAATGAAAAATATCCCCATCATTCATTAATTATCAGATACAGGTTTTCGTTATTATTATTACTACATTACTTTATAGTATTGACGTATCAAACAGCACAACAAAAATTTGCCTTTTTTTTTTTTTTTTTTTTTACACATTCCAGATTTATTTATTTATTTACTTACCTTGGCGTAGCTGGCGTCCAGGTCAAGATCGTAACGAGGTTGAACTTTTGGAGGTCCCACTGCGGAAAACAAACACTGAACGTTAGCACGTCTTTTCCCGTTTGACTGTGAGCTACGATAACCTCAACATAACTCAAATATGACAAAAAGAGAGCTTGAACTTTGCCCTTTTATCTCAGACAAGGTGGGGCCTCTGTATGGAACCATGTATTGTGTATCTTGCACTGAAAAAAACAGAATAGTTGAACCAGCTTAAATTAATTGTTTCAGTTGGTAACATCTGCATGAATTAAGTTGTTTAAACTAAAGTTTGTAAGTTAGAGTTTATCTAACTTCAGTTCAAACAATTCATTCAGGTGTTACCAACTGACCCAACTTTTTAAGTTGTTTCTTTTTTCAGTGTGGAGCCTGTATTGTATCAGTTGTTTGTTTGTTTTATAAGTGAGTATCACAATACCACAGTCAAATTATGTGTTGTGGTGTGAATCGCATTGTTCCACCCAGAGTTGTGTCGATACCTCGGTGAATGCCTAGCAGCAAGGTCAAAGGTCAAAGAATTCAAAAGTGAAAGGACACAGACACAAACGTGGTCTTCCTTCCCTAATGTGGTTGAGGGACAAAAAAAAAAAAAGAATAATTTAAGATGTTTTTAGGATTTTTTGTTTGTTTTTGAGTATTTCGATTAAAGAATGTCAAACTGAAGTTTGACTCCTGGCAGCATTCACCAACTTCACTCGTAAAAGACTGAAATATGAGAAAATCTGAAGCCACTCTGGATTTAAACGTAACACTCAAACATGCGATGACCGCGTGCATTAGCATTTTTTTTTTTTTTTTTTTAAACGTACGGTCTTCAAAGATGAGTCCCACCGTGGCCACGGACTCGCGGCTCATGAGCATGATGGGGTTTTCTCTGGAGGTCTTGGGGAAAGTCTTTGCCTGGCGGTTCGGGTCGAGGATCAGCCGGCGGCCCTCGTAGAGGAGCTCCTGGTTGTGCAGTGGGATGCTGGTCCTGCGGCACAGCAGGTCCTGAAACAGCGCCGCCCTGTGGACACACGAGCACCTCAGTTTTAGATCGAGTCTTCAGGAGTAGCAGCATTGCGTTTGGTTGCTCTGAGGAGGCGCTGAAGGCGCGGTGAGCTCACGTGTTGTACTCGTGGATGTAAACGTGGTGCAGCGTGGCCTGCTGCAGACTGAAGACGTAGACCACGGCGCGGTGCAGGATGTCACTGGTTTCAGCGAAGAACTGGTCAAAGCCCCAGCACTTCTCCTGGTCAGCTTCCAGGATGTTGGCCAGCACCGGGGTCAGGAGGCTCTGCAGACCCCTGGACACAAGAGCCTCATTCAGTCTGGAATCCAGATCCGATCTGGATTTTATAGCCGCTGACAGAACTGTGACACGGCAGGTTCTTACTTGGAAAGGCTGCAGGACACCGGCATCTCCGAGCTCCACTCGATCTTCCCGTTCTCACATTTCTGGTGGCCGGAGATGGTCCCAGACGGCTTCTCAGTGATGATTTTGTACCTGAAGCCAACAAAAACCGTTTCATAAACAAACAAACACTCACCGCTGACAGAAACGGCTCAGAACCAGAATGTGAAATGACTAAAGCGTTTGAGCCAGTTCCAGACATGCGTCATTAAACCTCACATGACTTCCTTGTTCCTGCGTGGGCCTTCAAATGGCCTGAAGGGGAGGCTGCCGGTGGCTGCGTGGTAGAAGGTGACGCCGATGCTCCACAGGTCCACCGTGGCGCCGTACTTCTTCTGGTGGTCCTTCCTCAGCACGGCACGCTCGTACATGTCAGGATGCTGCTCAGGAGACACACAGAAGCACAAATGTTCTTCCCGTTAACCACAGGATGACATCACACATCTGCACCACTGAGACGATGAGCTGCAATACCCACAATAACCACAGAGGCAGCACTGCCAGCACACGGCAGTACGATAAAGAACCGAAAAAAGGCAA
This sequence comes from Thalassophryne amazonica, assembly GCF_902500255.1. Taxonomy (NCBI): domain Eukaryota; kingdom Metazoa; phylum Chordata; class Actinopteri; order Batrachoidiformes; family Batrachoididae; genus Thalassophryne; species Thalassophryne amazonica. The sequence goes on from NC_047124.1 coordinate 5,257,374, forward strand.
AAGTCCCACAATAACGTGCGTCTCATCTTTTAAAGTTGTTTTGGTTTGTCTCACCAGATATTCTTCGGTTCCGTACAGCGACACAAACTGTTCGTCGTCGTCCAGCTCGCGAGCCGCACCGAAGTCTGTCAGCTTGTACACGGAGCGTCCATCGTCTCCGATCACTCGCATGATGTTTCCGGGTTTGATGTCGCGATGCACGATGCCATACTCCCTCAGGTGGTTCATTCCTGCCACTGCGGAGTCACAGGAAATGACATCATCACAGGAACCGTAACATTTTAACTGCCTTTAAAAATATAAATCATAATAATAATAATAATAAAAGAAGAAAATGGTAGAAACAGAATAAAGCAAGAAAAACAGATTCCAGTAACATTTGAGCCTGAGATTTATTAATGCTAATGTTTATGAGTAATTACATGGGGCAACAATTTGAACATTAATAATTATCATTTGCAGAATCTGCACTTATTAAGTTTCTAAACAACAGTTGTGTACTTGTCTTCATTCTGTACTTTCATTTAGTTTATTTCTACCCTTTTGCAATTTAAATATAGTATTTTATTTCCACTAATTATCTCCTTTGTTATATTTTAGCGCTCACATCATTAGCTGCTATCACCACCATGTTCAGGTTAATTAAGCTAATGTTAGCAAACATTTCAACATGCTAACTTGTGCCTGTCTTGATACGCTAATGTGTAGGTTGAAGGTAGACCAAAATAAATAATTAACCAAAAAAAGTTAGTATGCTAATGTTATAAAAACAAAAACAATTCAAAAACAGAAACAAAACAAAATTCTGCTATGTAAGAGTAGCTATACAGAATTCAAAAATACTAAATCACCACTGTGATGCTAACATAAGTAAAGCTAAAGAATGATAATGTTAAACGCAATAATATGCTAATGTAAAGAGAAAGGTTAACCTGCTAATTTACTACAAGTTACGGTTAAAGATGCTGGACTAATGCTACAAAGCAATGACAAATACACGGCGGTTGTTCGTCACTAATGCTAGCATGCTAAAAATGCTATTTATGCCCTTCCCACATTCAGGATGTACATCCTCACATACAAACATGTTAACGAGCATGAGCGCATTAGACAAGCTACATATGTGACTGATGAGTGGATCCCTAAAATTGTTAGAAATGATCGACATTGACGTTTATCAAGTTGTTGAGATGTTTATAAAGATTTTCTGCCATAAAATGAGCCGTGCCACTGTGAGACCAAAGTACTTCAAACGGTTCCTCACCCACATCATGAAGAACTATGAGGAACTCATCCTCAGGAAGTCCGTATGCATTGGAGGATTCCTCTAAAACTGTGTAGAGACTCCCACAGGGACAATATTCCATCACCAGGACTTTGTGCCGCGTGTTCGACTGGAAGCAACATCAAATTACTGTAAAAGTTCTCAACCATGACTACAAAACAAAAAAACCAACAAACATCTGGAAAAAGAAAATATAATCAGGCGAGAAACAGGGAACACGTCTGGGAATAAAGTCAAACAGAGAATTAAATGTCGCGGTAGACAAAAATTAAAACGAAACAAGAATAAATTCAAATAAGCACCAGAAGAATAAACAGGAATAATAGAATACACAGGCACAAAAGGGGAATAAAGAGAATAAATGCAGTGAACATAATCAAAGATGGAATAAAGGTGCGTCTTTGCTGCTGACCTCTTCCTCCACGGCGAAGAGCTTGACGATGTTCTTGTGGTTGAGTTTCTTCAACACTTCGAACTCTCTCATCTGGACGTCCAGCGGACGCAGAAAACTCAGGTTGTTAAACACTTTGACGGCATACAGGTCGCCCGTTTTCTGCCACAAAAGGTAAACAAATTCAGATATAAAACGCCTCTGACTGGATGACTCTGATCATCACGTCTGAGAGCCATTAAACTGTTAGCATGTTATCAGGTAGCATTTATCACAACATACATCTCGTTAGCTTTAACAATCATACACACATGAAGACATTAGCCAGCACATATAGTCGCATGAAGGTTAACGCCAATGTGCAAATATGTAAACAAGCTGCTTTTTTTCTTCGTTAACGTGGACAGAAGCAGCGGCTACCCCCAGTCCTACGCTCAGAGAGCCCCTGCCCCTAAGCCTAGCCTCTGGGGCCACTTAGGCCTAGGCTCTGGAAATGAACAAAACAAAACTACATGCATCTTTAAAACTACACGTATATGGAGGGAGACAAAGAAAGAATGAAGAAGTGTCTGCTTCAGCCATGTTCATAATATATATATATATATATATATATATATATATATATATATATTTTCTGCAGGGTTGTGAGAATTTTGTGACTGGATTATTCCTGGAGTTTTACAAAGTAAATACTATTAAATGATCAGAAAATAATGGTTTAATATTTGTCCAATCTACTACTATATGTCAGTGTGGAACAGCCTGTTGGTCTCTCATTGACAACACCTGCTCCTAATTTCCATCATCCATCCAGCAGGTGGCACATCTACAGGATAGCGTTGCTCAAAGTTAAGATTTTAATGAGTTTGTCCTCAATGCATCTCCTTTTAATCTGTAATTACAGAAGATAACATTTATTGTTTTTGAGTTATGTTAAACCGGAGGGGCAAACTCATTCATTTAAAAGTTCAAATTTAATGACAAGAAAAAGGTGAGAGATTTATAAATGTATCATTTTTGTGTAACTGGGAAACTTTCTAAAAGAGAAAACAAACTTTCTTTGATTACAGAAGTACATAAAATCCTTTCTTTATGAAGCCAAGTTCAGTGTTCAAAGTGAAGTCGGAAGCCATGTGAATGTTTGGGGAAATTCCCGGCTGCAACTTACAGCCTGAAGGTGCAGAAAACGGGTTTTAATGATTTAAACAGACAAAGAGAAAAAAAAACAAGACTGTGTGAATGTTTTCATCCAAAACCTGTGAGCATGATGTTGACTTTTTATCTCATAAAAATTAGTTTAGAACTTGAGGAAACGGGGAAGCAAGCAGGTGTAAGAAGAAGAAGAAGAAGTCACCAAAGCCAAAGAAGGAAAGAAAATCAAGTTTCCAATTTCTGCTTGGCAGCTTGATGGTTTAGAAAATATTAAAAATGTGGATGAAGATTCTACAGATAACCATCAAAATAAGTATGACAGCATGAAGCTGATGTGAGGGTGAACCACAGGTGATGGTTCCTCTCAGCAAGATGACAACATCCTGACAGGATGTGGAATCATCTGCACGCTACCTTGTGTCTTCCTCTGTAGACATTGGCTGTTGCTCCCTGACCCAGCAGGTCCGATATGAGCCACAGGTAGTTTGTGGTGCTCTGCATCCTGACGGGGAAAAAGTGATCCTGTAACAAAGCAGAAACCATCAGAAAATATCATCATCTTTAAACAACGCAGGACTGGAAACGCTGGGAGAAAAACAAAACAAAAACAGACAGCGGCAACTGATGAATAACACAATAACAGATTTACATTTTTTTCAGTTTGAAGTGATTATATTATCAAGTAACATTTTAATATCAATCTGCCCTTGTTTTGGAAGACATACTTTAATTCCTTATTGTGGAAATAGCTTGTGAATTAACAGGTTTTTAAAGAAGTCCGGCGTCATCCTCCGATTCAGCCTGACGCCACGGTGTCCCACCACCAACAATAAGAAAAAAAAAAAAATTATTTCAAAAGCTGAAAGTCCTTTCTGCAATTATTTTATTAGTCTCACAACACTCCATTTATGATTTTACCACTGCCATCCCACATATTAACAACAACATGTTGTTCATTATGAGCAACTGAGTGTCAAGGTGGAGCTATGACATTATCATTTCAGAAAAGTCCCATGTAGGCTGTCCACTCTGGCACCTGTTTTCAGAAAGTACTGTTTTTGGGCTTGGAAAATGTCAGCTCCGTGTGGACGAAATACCAATATGATACAAAAATTTTGCAGCTACCCATCTCTGTGTGGATAGGGCCTCAATGTTTCGCTCAAGGACAATGACACTCACTCCAACCCACTTTATGGATGGAACAATGCAATGCAAGTTTGAAAATAAGTTGTTTGAAATTTTTTAAATGGATTTAAAATGAACATAAGTTTGAAATCAGTCAAAACCAGATTTCCACTAATTTTCTTAAAAAAAAAAAAATACACACACACACACACCAACGACAGAACCCCCCCCCCCCAAAACAAACAAATTTACAATCACATCAGACACCAAAGTGATAGAGAACCGATAATATCAGCAAAAATATAAAATACTTCATAGAATAAATTTTAACTTAACTACATATATATTTTGTATTATATTAATTTAAATATATACGCCTACGGGTCCATACCACACAAGCTGGTTGAGCTCGCTCTCCACCATGTTCCCAGTAAGATCAAGGACCTCATCCTGGATTATTCTAATAACTTCAGGATGAGAGTTACTTCTGGGTCAGAGACATCGGACTGGCATCGCATTGGGAAAGGGATAATTACAGGCTGCACCATCTCTGTTGTCCTCTTCTCCCTAGCCATGAACATGGTGGTCAAGTCAGCTGAGGTGGAATGCAGAGGGCCCCTGACCAAGTCAGGTGTACGACAGCCCCCCATCAGAGCCTATATGGATGACCTCACCGTAACAACCATGTCGGTCCCGGGGTGCAGGTGGATCCTGCAAGGGCTCGAAAAGGTCATCACCTGGGCAAGGATGAGCTTCAAGCCCTCCAAATCACGATCCATGGTGCTGAAGAAGGGGAAGGTGAGTGACAAGTTCCGCTTTTCCATCTCAGGAACTGTCATCGCAACCATCACGGAGCAACCCGTGAAGAGTTTGGGGAAACTCTTCGACTCCACCCTGAAGGACTCGGCAGCCATCCAGAAGGCCAGCTTAGAACTTGGAACCTGGCTCACCAAGGTAGACAAGTCTGGCCTGCCTGGTAGGTTTAAAGTCTGGATCTACCAGCATTCAATCCTGCCCCGCATCCTGTGGCCCCTGTTGATTTATGCAGTCCCAGTAACAGCAGTTGAGTCCCTAGAGAGGAAGATCAGTGGCTTTCTTCGAAAGTGGCTGGGACTTCCTTGCAGCCTTACCAGTGCTGCCTTGTACGGAACGAGTAACATCCTGCAGCTTCCTCTCAGTGGTTGCACAGAAGAGTTCATGGTGGCACGCACCAGAGAAGTTCTACAGTACAGGGACTCAAAGGACTGCAAAGTGTCAGCAGCCGGCATCGAGGTGAGGACAGGAAGGAAGTGGAAGGCATGGGAAGCAGTGGAGCTGGCAGAGTCACGCCTAAGACAGAAGGCATTGGTGGGCACTGTGGCAACAGGCAGAGCAGGCTTGGGTTACTTCCCAAAGATCCTCATCAGCCAGGCCCATGGGTAGGAAAGGCACCACCTGATCCAGGAGGAAGTCAGAGCGGGTGTGGAGGAAGAGCGGGTGAGCAGGGCAGTAGGACTACGGCAACAGGGAGCATGGACAAGGTGGGAGAGCGCACTACAGCGCAGGATCGCCTGGACAAACATCTTGCAGCCAGATTTTCAGCGGGTCCGCTTCCTGGTGCAAGCTGTCTACGATGCTCTGCCAAGTCCAGCGAACCTCCATGTGTGGGGGAAAAGTGAGACACCTTCCTGCCCACTGTGCTCTGGTAGAGGCTCTTTAGAACACCTCCTCAGTGGCTGCCCAAAGGCTCTGGCAGATGGTCGCTATCGCTGGCACCATGACCAGGTGCTTAAGGCAGTCGCTGAGAGCGTAGCCTCAGCCATCAGCTCCAGCAAGAACCATCATGCTCCAAAGAAGGCAATCTCCTTTGTTAAAGCTGGAGAAAAACCCAGAGCAAACCAACATGCGACATCAGGACTACTCCACACAGCACCTGACTGGCACTTGCAGGTTGACCTGGGTAGGCAGCTGAGGTTCCCCCAGCACATTGCAACAACATTCCTTTGCCCAGATATGATCATGACCTCTCAGTCTTCGAAACAGCTGATCATACTGGAGTTGACAGTGCCCTGGGAAGAAAACATCGAGGAGGCCAATGAGAGGAAGAGGGCTAAGTACCAGGAACTGGTGGAGGAGTGCAGGGAGGGAGGCTGGAAGACGGTCTACGAGCCCATAGAGGTAGGCTGCAGGGGATTTGCAGGGCGGTATCTGTGCAAGGTCCTCAGCCGCCTGGGCATCGTAGGAGCGGCAAGGAAGAGGGCCATCAAGTCCGCAAGCGAAGCCGCCGAAAAGGCCACCAGGTGGCTTTGGATGAAGAGGGCAGATCTGTGGGCTGCTACTGGGATGCAAGTCGGGGCTTGATCACCCCCGGCTGGGTCGCCTGGGTGAGGGTGTATGATGTTGCAAGACCCGAAACACCTGATGACCCCAGGATACATCAGTGAAGATGCATCCCAGTGCATCCATGAGGTGTATTTTATATATATATATATATATATAAATAAAAAATACAACTGACTAAATAAATAACATCAGACTTTGATAAAGATCAGTTAATTTGATGTTCATCAAACTTTTATTAATTTTGTAACATTCTAAAAACTTGTTGCTTTTTAAAATACAAGTGGATTATTTTGTTTACCCATTAATTAAAAAGTAATTATTTAACTGCTCTAAAAATCATCTCACAAATTTCCCATCATGCCTGTCGCGCAGAGCGACGTCACTTCAGGAAATTCCCTCTTTTGGGGCCTCAAAGAACAAAAAGAAACTAATTCACAATTTGAATTAATCAAAGCGAATCCGCGTCACAACTTGACTGTTTACTAATGACAACCAATTTAAAGGGAATAAAGCGGCGATAATCAGATAAATCTGTCATCAAACTGCGGGCCGAAGCTTTAAAACAATCAGAGGGAAGAAGCTAAAATGTTAGCGTCTAAAAAGAGCTCAAATAATTCCACCTGCTGTCTTCAGAGTCACTGAAATCTTTTATTTTAGACTCAATTAAAGGCTCCAGTGTCACTTTACTACCTACGAACATTAAATGATTGGGAAGGAAAAAAGCCAACAACAAACATTGTTTAAATCTCCGCACGCTAACGGGTCTGTCCGTTAGCGCGTCGCGTGGCGAACCGCTGTCGGTACAACAACAAACTGACCAGATTTATCTTTTAAAATAAAATCTTTTTTATTATTATTATTTTGTTTACGTGTGTCTCACCCTTCTGCTTTCCGAGTCCTCTTCCGCTGTTCCCGGGACACGTGACACAAAGAGTCCAATTAAAAAACGAGACAGGATGAAGGGGTGTGGTCAGGTCCAGAGCACGATTACCGTATGTTTTGGAGAAGCAGCGACTGGAAAAATGAGTTCAACAAGCAGATCTGCAGAAGCGCCGCTTTAGTTGCTGTCATATTTCAAAAATCACATTAATTCTAATAATACAATAACTAAATGGGTGTCATCATACAAACAGAATTATTGTAATTCTTTACTTGTAGAAATTTTTACGTAATCAAATAAGAAAAAACAAATGAGTAAAACTACCTTTTTTAGATCTGCTTTCTCATCTTTGATTTTATTCTTCTCTCCTTGTGGTCAACAGGGGGCGCCAAAATCCAAGCATTCGTACAATTTCTTTTCATTTTAATGTGGCCTGAAGTTTAAAGTTAGGGTTTGGGTTATAATATTGTTTCAAATCAGACTTTGTGCATTTCAATTTTTAATAGTTCGGGCTGATAAGTAACTAAACTCAACCTGAAATAAATAATGACATTTCTGAATCAGACTAAAGAATCCTTTGATTAAAGTGATGTTAACTCCACTCAGATTTTGTCCGGAAGGATTTCAGGCCGATGTACAAACACTGACTGTTATATTTTCACAATAATTACACGTTTCACATGTAAATGTATTTTCACACATTTTGATGCTGCACCAGTGTTATTTTTGAGTAATCCTTTCATTTTTGAGCAGGTCAGGTAAAAGCCGAAAATTAAATAAATAAAGAAGCACCTGTGAAACTTTAAATCAGTTTTGAAATGTTTGAAACAAACTTACCGATCCTTGGCCAAGTCCTGTAAGTCTCACCAGGGGATCCCGAGGCGTTCCCAAGCCAGCTGGGAAATACAATCTCTGCAGAGTGTCCTGGGTCTTCCCTGGGTCCTCCTCCTGGCTGGACATATCTAGAAGACCTCTCGAGGGAAACAACCAGGGGGCATCTTCACCAGGTGCCTGAATCACCTCTGTTGGCTCATTTTGATGTGAAGGAGCAGCGGCTCTACTCTGCGTCCCTCCCAGATAGTTGATCTTCTCACCCTGTCCAGGAGTGTTAGCCCAGACACCCGACAGCGGAATCTCATTTCTGCTGCTTCTGAGAGCTTGTTCTTTCAGTCAGGACCCAAAGTTCATGACCATAGGCGAGGACAGGCGTGTAAATCCACTGCCAAATGGAAAGCCTGGCCTTCTGGCTCAGCTCCTTCTTTACCATGATGGTCCGGTACGGCATCCGTTAAACACATCACACGCCTTGAAATCCTGTCCATGGACATCATGACCAGGACTGATGACCAGAGGTATCTTGGCAGAGTCCAACACCCACTAGAAACAGGTCTGATGCAATGCCGAGAATGTGGACACAGTAACGACTTTGGTCATATGGAGACCAGATTGCACGTGACAGTGAATCTGGCACCCCATACTCTCACAGCACCCCCCACAGGATACCCAGAGGGTCCAGGTCATACGCCTCTTCCAGGTTCACAAAACACATGTGGACTGGATGGCCAAATACCCTTCTCCCCCACCCCCCTGGATGGCCACCTGATTGTGGTGGAGGGATTCATGCGCTGCAGTGATCCTGAGAGCTGTGTTGTCTGGAGCATCAGCTCCCAGTAGAGCCACCCTCAGCAAACTGGGCCCAGGTGAGGAGACAGACGGTCCAAGGGCAGTCCAACTGACCCTTTATAACAGACATAATTAGGGACTGGACTACAGACACCAGGGCCTCCTCCTGGTGTCAGGTCTGGCTTTTGCATAGAGTTGCTATAGTCAATGTAACTGCTGCACAGCCTAGTGGCACCCTTTAGTATTGCAGCTGTTATATACAGATGTGTTCAAATGCTGCTGGAAAGGTTTTGATCATCAAAACAAGCTTCCAACAAATAAACATCTACATGCACCCAGTTTAGTTTTTGATATATCATTGAGGGCATACAAATATTTCATGTTGATTTGCTTTTCTTCCTACTAGTTTTGAGTTTAAAACTAATAACACCTTCTGGGTAATTTGTTAAATGCGTTGGCGTACCAACCTATCAGCTATAGATCACAATAAATTTATAATGTAGTGTAAAATTTGTGCACGCACACACATCCACTTTACAAAATAAAAGTCACGAAAACAAAGCAGTTGCATGGTTTTTGATGTACATTAAAAAGAATGACAGTAACCCCCCAACACACACACACGTAATAATAACATAGACAAAGAACAAGTTCACTCATTTATATTTACCAAAAAGAAAGACCAAAACCAGTATTTCATGTGTTACATCAGCTTATGCTGGCAGCTGGATGGTCGAACTCGTCCAGTTAAAGCAGCCCCGTATAAAAAGTCGAGTTAGTGGAAACAAAATTAACAGGACAAACCAAATGTTGGTCATCTTGAAATACATCCTTGCAAAGCACTGTGGCAACAAAACAGCTGAACATAAAAAATAAAAAAAATTATCACTCAAGCTCCAACAACATGGAGGTTTTCTTTTTTCTTTTAAGAATGACTTTACCTGAGATATTTCTTTGTGAATTTTTTTTTAATGATATATTTCAAAGTTCCTGCCAAATTTCAACTGTTAATTTATCATCAAATATAAACATTTTAAAGACGGTGTTCTTATCATAAGGCTTTCCAGACAATTTCATAAAATTTTCTTTTGTTTGTAGCTTTAGATTGTTAAATTTGTCTTGTCAAAGTATTGCAGAAATAGTTTCCTGCAAAACTATAGAGGGAAAAAAAAGATACTCCTGTAAATTTCTGCATCTCACTACCATTTTTATACAGTGCAAAAAGTTTGTAATAAAAGTTTGTAACTTTACCAATTATGAAGTTGTCAGATGTAAGCACAAAAATTTTGACTTTGTCTACTTGTGTGATTGATTGTAATTAATGTGTTTATCAGTTACAATTTAATATTTCAGAATTACAAAGTCATTGCTGTGTATGTCAGATAGCTTTAAATTTTTTTTAAATTACAAAATTATCTCCTGCAAAGGTGAAATTACAAGATATTCTTGGATTTGATTTTTTTCCTCATAACTGACAAATATTCATGAGCAGGAAATTCATTAATTAAAGTTGTTTCTTATCATTATGACTTCATTTGACATATTTTCATAAATACAGATATAAATACAGTATAAATATCGTAATTATAATTGTGACGTTAAGACAGTTGGATTTGTGTGTTATAGCCTAAAACTACACAAATGATCTCGTAATTACAACAGCAGACTTTTTCCCAAATTGAAGAGATAAAAATTCCAGTCATAATTATAAGAAACCACTTTTTAATACTGGTGAATTTTCTTCTTTACTGTATGAAGAGAAACTAAAACTTATGACCTTTAGTTTGTGTCATATTTAATGAAAACAAAACATTTCTGTAAACTTCATAAATCATCAGAAAGTCAATCTTAAAACAAAAAAAAAAAGAAAGAAAAAACTCGTACAAGTGGATTCCTGCTGCACAGCAACAATTAAAAAGTTTGTACCAAAAAGTAGGTGAACAAAGAAAAGTCATGTAAAGTGCCGTTAAAGAATGAGAACCTCTCCCAAAAACAGTTAGCTGTGTGCACCCATCCTGAAAACACACCTGATATGTTGGCGATTGTACCGCGGGCTCCAGAATGTTGGCAGGAAAATGTCGTGGCATGTGAAGCCACTCAGACGTTTACATTTCAATTTTGGCAACGTGACTTCTTGTTTGGCGTTTCGCCAGAAAAACATTGGCGTCGTAAGCTTCTTATTTTTTACACTAGTGTCCTTTTTATGTTTCTTCAGACTGACAGAATTCACATTTTAATACGTACAAACATTTGAAGAAATTTAACTGAAAAGAAAGTCTTTTTCGGTGTTGAAGATGTTTGGCGTTACGTTACACAACCATGTGGTGTTTTCTTGATAAAAACATCAAACAAACTTCATCATGTTTGTGATATTATTCACAATGTGACATGTTGATAAATAAAAATGAAAAACTGTTCAGATTGTCTGTAGATTTCTGCTGGTAGTCAAACTCTGGCTGATTTAAAAATAAACAAAAACAACAAAATACATAATTAACAAAAAAAAAACTATCTGCATTCACAAATTTTTAAAAATACAACACCTGCACAGTTTGTGACATTATTTGAAAACAACCCCTTTTTAAGAACAATGCAGAAAGGAAAGAGAAAAATTAAACAAGAAAAAGAATTCAAATCACATTTTATAATATTTTACTCTGTAGTTTTTTCATTTTTGTTATACTGCAATTCTATTTACATTTAGCAGAAAATATTTGAGCCACAAAGTTAAAAAGAAAAAAAGTCTGAGATATTGGTGAAGTGATATTCCCATTATTATAAAAGCTTTACAAAAATGTGAAATTTATGATTTTCCCTCAATGACATTTAAAATTGGTCACGTTTTATAAAATTTACTTTATCTGACCTTCAAAGAAAGTGACCTACATGGAAGATTGACTTTAAAGCTCAGTTTTTCTCCGATGTAATTTTTACTGACATTTTTTCCCCACGGTATAAATAAATACATTTTGGTGGGTTTTTTTTAACTTTAGTTTTAATTTACAGTGTAAGTTTTTCTTTCATTAATATTGACGATAGTCTTATTTTTAACAAATTATTTTCATTTCAAATCACAAAAAGATTTGTCTGGGAAATAAAGAAAATGTTCGCTGCCAATTTTTTTCTGCTTGTGATGACGACTGAGATTTCATAATCTCAGCTATTCTTAAGATTTTGTCACGGTAATAAATGTCCATGTTGTTCAAAAATATGGCACTAACAGACGAGCTCAGCTGGACGTCACATGACCCGACAGAAATCCTGCAGTGTTCTTGGGTTTGACTGGTCTCAGATTGTCGCCATACATTTGGAGTGAAATTCAGTAGAAAAATAGAATGAGGCAATAAAAAAAAAAAAAAAGGCGGAATGAAGAGTTCTGCAAGAATTCAGTGGAGAAGGTTTACAGAGTTTCTACATAGCTTATAAATATGTTTATCTACAACATGTGGTACAAAAATATTATTTAGGAACAGTGGCCACTGGAGTTCATTAATGTGTGTCAAAACAACAAACAAACAAACTGTGACATGAAGACGTGGAACTGGTCAGGCACCAAGAGCAATTTGTCGCCACTTCCTTCAAAACAAAAATAAAACAAGCAAACAAACTGACTGATGCAGCGCTGTGCTGGCAGCATTCAGACATTCCAAGTGTGAAAATGAAATAAGAAAAGGTTTTGGTTTGAATCCCGTCAATCCGCTGGTGTGAGCCGCTTCATTAATTTAGTGTCAACAGCACTTCAGTATATTTAATCACAATTTTAGTGTATTTAATTGGAATTTTAGTGTTTTAATCAGTATTTTAGTGCTTTAGTCAGAATGACCGTCCGTGATCAACCAGAATGTAAAAATGTGTCGCAGCACCAACGCGACCTCCAAGGACAAACAAAAAATTATATTTGGAGATAAAGTTACCAAGTTTGAATTTTAAACAAATTTATTCGCAGAATCAGCAACATCTGTTTTTTTTTTTTTAAATTCGAGTCCATTCATTTGTTAGTGATTCCCAAAGTGTGGGATGTGGCCCCCTTGTGGCTGGGCTGTGAACTGGCAATAAAATAAATAAACATCTTAAGTGTTTTAATTTCTGCAAAACTATTTTATCATTTTAAAATGGAATGAGAATAAAACAAAGCCAGCAATTTAAATGACCATGCTGCTCTTCATTTTTCTGATGCCATTTCACAATTAAAAATAAAAATTTATATTTAATGTTTTTTTTTAAAATATGTGCCAATCAAGTCTCATTAAAGTTTTGGGCCTCAGAAGATTTTCAGATTTTAAAGTTGGACGTGGTAATCTCAAGTTTGGAATTATCAGATTTAGCTGATTAACAAACAAAGCCATTTATTTTGAAGACTAATTATTTAGTTTATCAAGGGGATTTTTTTTGCTTTTACATTAACAATAAACTGGATAAACCAGATATTTATTTGTCTGTAAAATGTTATTAAAACGTGTGAAACTGGTGTTAATCTGGAGAAGCTTCCACATTAAATAGACAGATTGATCCTTAAAGGAATCACAAAACAGGTATTTATAGTTTATTTATGAACCGGAACTAAAACTGGTTCAACTGTATGATCTGGATTCTGTGCTGTAGTTTGATTAAACATCACTTTTTCTTCTGGCCACAACATTACAAACCCTCAAATGATTACTGACATTTCCCAATCAAGTAACAAATGAATCTTAGATGTAATCAATATTTTTATCAATTGCGTATTTTGGATTACAACTTTAATCTCAAAATCTGAGATCATTTCATCTTTGAGTCGCTCTGATCTTGTTGATTGTTTTTAACGTCATGACTCTCATCCACAAGAAACAAAAACAAAGAGGTTTTGGAAATGAAGTCTCCGTACCACATTCTCTGCATTAAAACTAAGAAACAAAAAAGGCTTTTTTTCCCCAGCCAATCCTGATCCAGTTTCCATGGTAACTGCAGACGCCTGATAAAATGGCTGCTGCAGCAGCATTGATGAGCCTCCAGTGGGAGCGCTTCAGTTTATTTGGCATCATGACGGCGTCCTTCAGCCTCGGCAGGGGATGGGAGGGTGGGGGGCGGCTCCTTGCTCCTGGTTTAAGGCAACTTATATTTGTGATGATTTTAATAAAAATCTTTTCTTAAAAAATGTACAAATTTCTTAATACAAACCTCTATGCCATCGTCAGTAAACACTGTATAGAAAATATATAAATATGATTTTCTCTTTCAATGTACAAATGTTCTGCAGCTCCTTTTTTCCCCCCACAATCCTCCTCTTTCAGTCTTTCCCCTTTTTTTTATTTTTTTTACCTCAGAATAAGAACAATTGATATTTACAGTGAGGAGGCGGAGCTGTGTGTGTTACGTCTCACGAGGAGTCTGTGCATGGCGATGGCGGCGGCGGGTACAGGTGGTGCGAGTAGCTGCGCTCTGTGTAAGGCGACGGCGGGCAGCTCTCGCAGTTCTCCTCCGCTGACAGATACTGGCTGTGTGGAGTCGGTGGCGGCGGGAAAGGCTCCGAGTCGTAGTTGAGGTCGCTGGTGTAGCCCTTGATGACTGCGGTGGATTTGAGCTGCGCTCGGCAGCCCGGTGTGTAGTCGCTGTCACACACGTCGGTGCTGCAGGGGGTAGTGGGCGGGGCAAAGTGGCGGTAGGTGTAGGGCCGATAGCTGAGACAGGAAGAAAGAAGTTTCAACAAAAAATATTTCTGATGAAAAACAAAATATATAAAAAAAGGAAATACGTCACCTGGAAATCAGACATTAAAAAGGAGGCATATCAGCCATAAGAGGGCGCTATAATAAAAAAATACATTGCTATTTTTACCAAAGAAAAATCATCTTTTCTTTTTGTCGTAGACTGAATCTGTGACAATTTTTGCAACATTCATGTGTGAACACTGAAATCACGTTTGTGTGTTTATTTGTGTAAAAACATCAGAATTAGAACCACACGGATATTTTAATGAAGGGTTAACAAAACAAACTGAGGCCATTAAAGAGTTTTCTACATTTAATGGAGAAACCGTTAATTGTGGATCACTGCTGATTTTACTGTAACATTAAACAAACGTTTCTACTGCTGGCTACTTTCACAATATTTTCTCTTTACTGCCACCTGCTGTTCATGAGACTATCACAACACCGTGTGGCACAAACGTCTCTTTACATTCTGCATGTGCGCCATGTGATGACCCCAGGAGAAAATTTAATCAAAGTTTTGGAACTGAGCGGGTGAATGAAAGTCAAATCCAACAGATCCAGAATGTGACATCATAAAGAGACGACAGCAGGTGTGTGTTGTACCTGTAGGATCTGTGGGTTGAAGGACTGTTGGAGGAATAACCGAACTCCATGGTGTACTGAGACCGGACTGTGGCAGGAGACGGAGGAGGATTCAGGATCTGTGAAGGACGAAGAAAATCATGTTTCCTGTTTCAGGGGAAATGTTCTGCACCAGGAAAAGAGGTAAAGTCAAATTCCTGAAACTAAACAGCAGCTAGCATGTGCTAACCAAGTCCTGCTCTTGTATTGAAAACATAATGTGCTGCTACCCAGTTAGCAGTTGTATGACATTAGCTTACTGGATAATACCAAGCATCACCGTGACAACACAACTTACAAGAAGCAGTTCTGCATTTTCCAGACTTTTTTAAAATGAGTTCAGGAGGTCCTGTGACATTAGTCCAAAGTGATGGAAGAAATGCTGCCATGTCATCTATGACCACAGGATGGCACTGTCTACAGTGTGAAAAGCTGCTCCTGTATACTGAATGAGGTAGTGTGATTCACACTCCAGAGCAGAAGGTGGCGGAAATGCACCATTAAGCTGGATGCCAACCACCTTAAAACAAGAATGAGAAGAAGAACAAGAACAGAAAGAAGCAGCAGCTCTGAATGAGGAAAACATTCCTCGTCTTAGAGAATGAAAAATTAAAGAAATCATGCTCTCAAACTGAACACCCACACTCTGGAATTAAAAAATGGGAATATAACCTTCATACTACTCGGATCAACACTTGTTTGGAGTGTGAGACAAGAACAACAGCAATGGTAGATTAGCAAGACAAATTTAAGTTAATTGTATTATCTTTGACAAATGTTTTACAAGAGTTTTCAAATGTTGAAGTAAGCTGCACGTTTACCTCACCTATGACCATCTGTTCAGTGGCAAAAAGAAGAAGTTCACTCCAGTCTGGTGACTCAAACAGATCAATATATATATAAGGCAAACCAAACGTGGACGGAGCCACAGTGTCTCACCGGGGGGAAGTAGGTTCCCTTTGTGCTGGATGAGCTGCTGGATGAAGCTCCGGTGACGTGTGCGCGGTCGTACGGAGGGCCGCTGCTGCCTCCCATGATGCTCAGGGAACCAATCACAGACTTTCCTCTGGACATAACTGTTGACAGGCACCGAAACAAACGACAGCAGTGTGAGAAATGAGGACAAAACACGCTGCTTTTTTCCCCCTATACTGTATAAAATTGCTACGGGTTTATTTTCTTCCATTAACAGAACGTTTCCCAAATACAAGGCGCCTGAATTCAGTTTACCGCAGCAGGTCAAACGCACTGCGAGGTGGGTCTCACCTGGCAGCGAGTTCGACAGCGAGGCCGGGTGCGGCACGTATCCTAAAGGCACAGACGACGGCCCGTGGACCACAAAATCATTGGTGACCGTCTCGCCGTCATCCTTCATCTGCGGACACAGAACACGCTGGCACACGAAGTAGACTGCACCGACCACGAACAGCGCCATGACCACGGCCACGATGGACCCGATGGTGGTGTTGGGCTGAAGCGATGGCTCTTCTGTCGCATCTGAGAGCAGAGAACAAAAACTGCTTCAAAATCAGAGAAGTAGCGACAAACAGAGCAATATTTGTTGGATGTTTCTACAGATACGTTGTTCCTCAGACTCACAGCAGCCGATCTCGTCAGAGTTGTCCGTACAGTCCATGTTGTGGTCGCACTTCTTGTGTTTTCCGATGCACTGACCGCTAGAGCAGCTGAACTGGTCCGGAGGGCAGCGAACTGAAAACATTCATGTTACAGCGTCAGAATTTCCACTAGAGGGGTTTCACCCGCCCACGTCCAGAAGGTCACCTGCCCGGCTCGCTCACCTTCGCACTTGGTCTCGTCGGACCGGTCCTGGCAGTTTACCTCCCCGTTGCAGCGGAGGCTCTGGTCGATGCACTGCCGGCTGTCGCACTGGAACTCGGAGTCGGAGCAGACCGGACAGTCCTTCTCGTCGCTGCTGTCCTCACACTCGGGGTAACCATCGCACCGCCACGCCTGAGGAATGCAGTCCACTTCGCCGGACATGCAGGAGAACTGCTCGGGCGAACACGTGGGCGGTTCTGAAGAGATTACAATAATTAACATTAAGAAACTGGCAGATACAGATTAAAGTGAACCGTGTAACTCAAACTGTGCTAAAATGAATAACTCCCGGTCCAGATCAGGCGTGTCTCACCTCCACAGGACAGCTCGTCCTGCAGCAGAACCAGATGCACAGGACATGAGCACCGCGTCGTCCCGTCTCCCTTCACGATGCAGATGTGGGAACAGCCGCCGTTGTCCCAAGTGCAGGGGTGTTTACCTGGGGGGTGGGGGGTAGTACTATTTTATTACCTGATTTATTTATTTCTTTTAAACACATTTTACAAACACTTTACATGAGACAAACAAATCGGAACAAAACTTTGAAGACTGATAATTCGTCATAATTCGCACGTTGTTCTGATCCAACTGTTTTCAGTTTTTAATGATCTTATTTCATCGTAAACTGAAAGATATTTGAGGTTGGACTGTTTGTCGACACCTTGAACTTTGGAAACACGTAACTGGATTTCTACATATCTGCTTGAAAACATTCAATTCTCTTCATAAACTTTCGTCTAATCAGATTAAACATTGAAGTGATTTCGTTTTTATCCTCTTGCATCTGTGCTAAATTTAACGCAGACCTTTATACTTATAGTTTTACAGAATCTTTTTTTGAAATTCTCTGAAATGAAATCAGTACTAATTTAGAAGACGCTAATGAGCGTCAAAAGAGTCACAGATGGGCGACTCACTGTATTCTCTCATGTCGAGCTCGTGCACGGCGTGTATGTCGCTCAGGTAAGCGATGCGAGCCTGGATCTTGGTGCGTCCCTCCCGCGTGGTCTTGTCGATGCGCTCGATCATCTGCTGCTGCTTGTCGATCCAGTACAGGTGGTTCCCAAAGACGGTGAGGCCGACTGGCTGCAGAATGTTGGAGTCGGCGATGACGATTCGATTGGCTCCTGAACAAAATGCAAGGGGGCGGAGGCAAACAAAAACAAGGTCGCAGGATGAAAAACATCAGGAACTGAGGCAAAATAACAGGTGAGAAACTGAGGGGTGAGACAGGAGGAGTGAGACAGCGGTACAATGAGATCAGCCACAACAACCAATGAAATGTCAGATTTATTTTTTTCATACATGGAGGAGTAAAATTTTGATCAATCAAGTTTTACTGCCACTTGTACTGAAGCATCATCTTAAAAAAACACTATCAGCTGTGAAACAAGCGGCCGACAGCGGAGATGAAAAATTATCTATTTTAATAATCAATTAATTAGTAAAAGTCACTAAACAAGAAGCCAGATTTCTTCTTAATGCAGTCTGAAATATAAAGATTTGCTTCTTTTAAAGTGTTTTTTTAATCACTTGACAAGAAGGACAGATTGTTGAAATACCTTTTACAATATCAAGATAATAATCGGACGACTTTCTCATCAGAATCAATACAAGCTGTTTCTCAGCTCCTAAACATGTTTCAATGTTCACGCTGTCAAATATATTTTTGCTTTCAATATCAAAGTCGACATTTTTATTTTTAAAGTTTTTTTTATTGTTGGACAGATGAGAGATCAAACTCTCGACTTATTGGTTACAGACCGAATAATAAATGGCAATTTATTTGACTTAATTAAATTCTGTAATGGCACAGTGTGGGTCAGGGCGGCTTTCCCCCGTTTTAGAAAAATATTCAGTTTGCCTAATCAGCATGAGTGATTAATTAATTAATGCTGCATGTTTTGGGGGGGTTTGCATGGCGAGGCTGCTCTCGACGTGCCCCTCCTCCTCCTCCTCATACGGATGTTTAACATTCCTCTTGGCCTGCGTGACAGTTGCTGGAATGTGTCCAGTTCCAAGTTCCTCCTCCTTCCCTTGGGAGCATCGACCCCCCCAATAACCCCACCCCCACCCCACCCGGCGAATGCAAGACAAACGTCTGACACAAGGGTCAAACTAACTTCCCTCAATCAGCCCCAAACAACAACAGTCTGCACGCTTTGGGTCATTGTTGTCTCCATCCACGGGCCGGACTGTCATATCTATGTACTGACCAGATCCACACTGACAAACACCGCTTAAGATTCCGGACACGCAAAAAAAATCAACAACTTTCATTTCGTTTTCAACATCTGATTTACCATCATGGGGCGTATTTGACTTTTCTTGTTAATGCACAAGCAGCGAGCAATGGACAAAAATGTCCACAATCAACAGGATGGTTCACTGTCAACTATATTAAAGGCGGACTGTAACAAACACACCGCCCCCTGCTGCACTGGAGTCAAACTAGATTTAATCAGCAGAGAAATCGTGTATAAATGTTGCAATGATTTGTTGTTGCATTCATTTTATTCCAGCTGTTGCATCACTGTGTGTTTTACGGTACTGAGGCGTGACGAGCTTTAACCAGAAGAAGTGAACCTTTCAAATAGTTTTGTTTGTTCTTTCAGAACCCGAGGCCACACTCACCGGAGAGGTCACTGCTCTCAATGCGTCGCAGGTCGGAATCCACCCAGAACAGCTTTCCCACCTCGTTGTCGATGGCCAGTGCGACAGGTTTGCCTAAGCCGCTGAAGAACAACACCTCCCGCTCCGTGCCGTCCAGCGCCGCACGCTCGATCTTCGGCGAACGCTCCAGGAGGTTGGTGAAGTACATGTACCTGTCAGACAGACAACTCGGTCAACTTGAGTCCTGTTAAATACCTGAAACACTCAACATTCAGACTTGGTTTTCTTTCTTTTTTTAATCTCCGTGTCAACGGGCCAAAGTCGGCCTCCTAAACGCTTCTTAATGTTTTCCATTCTGGTCTCTGCAGGAACCAGAACATCTGCAGACTCCATTTTCTTCAACCACACAATGACCCGGAGATTACTGCGTGAACCCCGGGCTGAAGGAAACCCTGCAATTTTGGTTCGAAACAAGCAACTTGGCACGGTGAAGCTACGCTGAGCTTCAGAGCTTCATGAGGCCGAGAAAGTAAACAAGACTAACAAATTACTGGATGATCACAAACAAGACTGCAGGCGCTGTGAAGACTCCGGTTTGGGACAACATACAACCAACGTGACCCCAAAAGGACTCTTCTCTTTTTAAAAGCGTATAACTTAATAATTAAGGGATGAGAATTACCT
This sequence comes from Thalassophryne amazonica, assembly GCF_902500255.1. Taxonomy (NCBI): domain Eukaryota; kingdom Metazoa; phylum Chordata; class Actinopteri; order Batrachoidiformes; family Batrachoididae; genus Thalassophryne; species Thalassophryne amazonica. The sequence goes on from NC_047124.1 coordinate 5,277,599, forward strand.
CCAGGCTTTAAATCTACCTGCATGCAGATCTCAAAGAGCAACATCTGAAGATCTTTCATGTCTCCTGGAATCATCTTAAAACACTTAACAACAAAGGAAAAAAAATCTAGCAGAAGAGAGTGTTTGGCTGAAAGTTGAGAAGTTTGCACAGTCATTGATACTCTGTATCTCCTTTCTTAAACTTTTAAAATTCACTTCAGTGGGGACATAATGGAGTGAAAATGTACATGAAGGTGTTACGATTTATGATGAAATACAATTCCGGTTAGCACTGGTTTGTTTTTTAAACCAGTTGTTGAGGAATCTTCTTACGATGTGGTGCAAACATGAGAAGAAAAGTCGACACGTGTTCCAAAGAACACTTCTGAAAACTAAAACCTCACTGGTGGAAAAATATTCAGATACTCTTCAACTGAGCAAAGTTTTCTGACCAAATTTTGGACAGAAAATTGTTAATTCCAATGTCGAAGCCATAAATGATGGTTTCACCCATGAGGCCAAAGTAAATCCACTTCAGAAAATTCTAATAATAATAATAATTACTGGCAACTACAGCTGGTGAAGGACAGTTATTGTTTATGTATTCTTCTATCTTTGGTGCCTCTAGAGTCCAAATTCAACTTGAAATTCCTGCAAAAAGTTCAACGCTATATGATGTGTTACATGTTAAAAATTGGGTAACGTTTATGGTTTAACTTTTTCCCCATGAATCCATTTTCAGAGTGAGTGAGTTCTTTTTTTGGTTGGGGGCCACAAAACATATGGAGTTTATATTCATGTGTGTCTGATCCTTCGAGTGTTGTTTATTTTTTTTTTGTTTTTTTAATTCTGCCGAAATGCAGAAAACCAACCGAAAGATTGGTCCGGGATTCAGTATTTCGATCTGTAATCAACCTCCTGAGTGTCAGATATTTTAAGAGTACGAGGAGGGTTTAACACCAGATGCACTTCAGTTGTGTTTATCGGGATGCGACGGCGTCTGTGGTGTAAAGAAATGTACTTTCTCAAAGGGGGGGGGGGGGGGGGGGGGGATCTGCAATAATAATAGATTATTAACCTCCATGTTTTTCGCATGGGCCTCCATGTTTTTCGCTTGGTCCGTACTGACAACACGTCAGTCTGATATCCCCGTACAGACAAAGCAAGTGAGGTTAATAACTCATTTATTATATGGCTATTATATAAACAAACAAACTTGCAGTATCGGCCAAATATGAAAGCTGCTGACGGCTCGCAGTCTGACCTGTTCACCTCCATGAAGAACTTGCTAACAGATGGTCCGCTCATTAGCTGGTAAACTTTCAATCTGTGTTTTTTTTCCCAGATGCTGTTTAGATATTTATGGAGTACGTTCATGTCCGACTTTGTTTTTCTAATCATGTTTTTAGATTCCTGGTTTGTAATGAAAATATGCGTTGTGGACCAACTGTCATGGTACCTGATCCGGATATGGGAAAATATCTGACCGGTAATCAGCTAATCAGAGCACGCGTAGCGTTTCAGCCATATAACATATTATATTAATTCAATTCAATTACATAAAATACAGCAAATATTTTGCTGTGTGTAACACACTTCATTAATACACTCAGGACACTTCAAACGTACGTGTGCATGATAGGCTCCCCAGTGGAATATGAATAGATAATAATTCAATAACAGGAAAACATTTCAAACTGAACACGTCGAACCAGATGTGGATGGTTTAGAGATTTACATCAGTATACAGAATTCTACACCTGAATAATAGGAATTTAAAATGTAAATGTCAAAAAACCCAACAGTTTCTTCTTTATTACTGTAAACATTTACAGAGACTCTGCTCGTGTGTAATATTTCTTAATCATAACATTACTTTTATGTGTTAAACGTTTACCGTTCATAATGACAACTGATATTCCATACACATTTAAAAAAAACTAAAGCTTCTTGTTGAAGAGGCGGAGATACTGACCCTCGCTCGGGGTTGACCACGATAGCTCGGGGTTTGTCGTGCTCGCTGCGCAGCACCACGCCGACCCGACTGCCATCAGTGCGCGTGACGTTAATGACGTTGGTGACCTCGCTGGTCCAGTAGATGAAGCGGCTGTAGATGTCAATGCTCAGATCGTAAAGCTGCAGACCCACGCTGGGCTGACCCTGACCCAGAGAGCCGGACACCACAGTCATGCTCTGGAGAAGCAAAGGTCAGATATGTGACTGAGTACTACAAACACAAACAGCAAGTGCTTTTATTTTTATTTTGATATAATCGTACCTGATTGCCGTCTTCCTGAGCGCGGCAAATGACGTTCTGCTTGGAGTCGATCCAGTACAGCTGTTTGTCGAGAGGGTCGTAGTCAATTGCACGGACGTTCCTCAAGCTGCGAATCGGAAGGATGATGTCAGGACTCTGCTGCTCATCAATCACCATACGATTGATCGCCATCTTTTGGCTGAACAGCAGGAAGGAAGTGGGAGCTAAAAGAAAGAGAAACAAATTAAATGAAACCTTTTGACACTGTATAGTCACAGCAGAAGTCAAAGCTCACTGAGAAAGAACTGATATTCTTACATTTCTAAAGAGGAGAAAAACACAAAGCTGCATGTATTTTTATTTTAATGTTTTTGATACCGGGGGGCAGGGCTTGAAAAAAGGCCGTGATTGTTCACGTAAAGACGATCTTGGACTGAACCTGTGAAAGTATTTACATTAATGACTACAGCTATAATATTTAAAGTGCATAGTAAATAAAATGTCATATGAGCTGACTGTTCTAAATAAAGAAAGAATTATGAAAATACTGATGTATTTCGTTTTATTTTTGGTGCCATATCTCCAGAGAAATTAAGTCATAAACATGGGAAATTAGCTCAATTTCACCTGCCTCTAATAAACACTCAGAAACCTCAAGCTGTCAGGAATATGATCTTTGGTGACATCATCTCAAGTCATGCCCCTAAAGTGAATGGGGGGGAAATGTAATTTTTTAGTGTGAAATCAGTGTTTTTTGTGGACTTTGATGGTGAATATGTCAAAATCATTAAAATATGTATTTCACATGACTAGTGTTGCTTACTCGGTGGAGAGATTGTCCAAATTAAGAAGTTTAATTAAGACGATAATTAAGGAGGACTTTTTTTTTTTTTTTTTAAGGAGTCCCTCTGGGACAGCTTGCAGAAGTGGGAATGGTCTTCAAAAAAAAAAATGGATCCAATCACAGATTTTATCCTTTCCCTTTGGAAACTCTAACAAAGTGTTTTTCCTCTCCCGAAAGTGTGGAACTGGGCATTTGTGGTTGGTGCTGTGGCGTCACGCTAAGCTAAGCTAAGCTACTACATGCGGGATGCCAACGAGTCTCCCTGAGGAACCCGTTTCTGTGATCACGAGTCGGACAGTCGTACGAGTGTTCAGTGTCAACAGGAGAACCGTGACATGGACCAGCTTCCAGATGTTTTGTATTATTGGCTCAGATAAGCTAAACAGATGGCTAAGCTAAGCAAAGCTACCGGGAGACGTCCGAAGAACGGTGTAGAGGAACGCTGTTTTCCTGTGGAGAAAACACAGCGCCACATGGTGAAGTTCTACATGGCTCCATGTGCAAACACAACGGGAGTGAAATCAAACACCACCTTCAAGGTATGTGGTCACTATTATTCAGTCTTATTGAGATGTATGTGATGATGTTGTTTTTGTCAGCAACATCAGGACTCACACAAGTTAGAGTTGCAAGTAATGATTCATAATCTGGTACATAAATTTTTGAAGGATAGTGTTGATTGGAGTGAGATATGCCCTTTAAGGACATGCTGCTAGCCAGGCCTCCCACATAAGGCACAACAGAACTGCTGCTATGCTACAGACTTAACACTAGAGGGAGCCATTACAAGTGCACAGTTTAAGGTGATTGTGACGGGTTCCTTTTAGGTACTAACTGGAAAACCGTTTGATTTACTGAAAAGCAAACACACGAACAGAATGTCACAAAAATGTCAAAGGATGCTGCTCAGTGCGATCCAGAGCCCAATATGACACTTTTAGTTTATATTCAGTTTACTGCCAGATGAGAGTAAAGCAGCTCATGAAATGAACCAGAAAAAGTTCACTTTAGAGAATCAGACAAAAAAAAAAAAAAATGCAATTGCTAATGTGCCATGCTAACATTAGCACTAACATTAACCCATTACCACAAGCACAGTTCACACTGACTGGACCATTTGATAGGCTCATTAGATGAATTTGTCCATTTAAGACACGCCCCCCTCACCACTGCAGGTCTTGTTGTCATAGTTGAGGGAGAAGTGGGCGGGGCATCCACAGACAAAGCTGCTGACGGGGACAGCAAGGCACAGATGGGAGCAGAGGCCATTGGTGGCGGCGCAGGCGTTCCAGCCGCTCTGTCTGGATGAATGAAACACAAGGATGTCCATGACGTAGTCCAGGTGACCCTGGATGACGGTGCGGTTCTGCCCACTGGTCTTGTTGGCACGTTCGATGCTGCGCTGGCTCCAATCAGTCCAGTAAATGTAGTCCTGGTACTGGGTTAGACCAAACGGGTGAGGCAGGTCGTCGGCTATCACTTCACGGTCCTGACCTGAAAAAGATGACACGACGCAGAAGAACGGAGACAAACAGTTACCCTGGGAATGCAACTCTGAGTTCAGCAGAACAATGTTGGCTCAAGCTAATAGTCTAAATTAGACTTATTATCATAAACATCAAAGAAAACTGAATCAACATATCAGAAAAATCACTGAATTCTAATCAGGGCTGGAAAAATGAATACATTAATTTGTGTGATTACATCAGATTGCCTTAACAAGTTCAGATGACGTCATAGCTGAGCACGTTTACTGACGATTATTGGAGGAGCAACAACGGAACACTTTAGCAAGTCAGAGCTAACGGACGTTTAATTTAAATGTTACTGTTTTGACATTTTGAGACAGAATCTTTCATCATATCTGCCAAAACTTAAACATCATAGAAAGAAAAAAGAATGTTTGTGGAAATGTACTGAAGCTTATTGCTCAATAATGGAGCCAGATCTGGTTGATGTGCCTCCTAAGCAGAGCCCGCTGTTGTAATTTGTTCTGATTCCATGCTGATTTAAAAAAAAAGAAAAAAAGAAAAAAAGTTTGCACCGTGTACACGAGCCAAACTTTAGACTGTTTTCACTACTCGACTTCCATCACAAAGGCTGAGGCCATTTTCCCTGCACACACACACACACACACACACACACACACACACACACACACACACACACACACACACACACACACACACACACACACACACACACACACACACACACACACACACACACACACACACACACACACAAAACAGACTGTGTGTGTGTGTTGATTTGTTTTGTGTGAGGAATATGTCGGGTCTGCTTTACATCGTCACGCTGAAAGCAGAGAACATTTGAGGACAAAGCTGCAGAGCACAAGAGCCTTTGTTTCAGCTTTTCTTCCCTAAATATCCGAGCAGCCGCAGCCAGCTAATGGGGAACATGTTTTCCTTTTATCACGGAATTCTGGGCACACACAGGAGCGTTACTCACGCAACACAAGTGCACAACCATCCAGGCCCAAGTCTCACTTTGGTTAGAGACAGTTGTTGACACCAACTTAAATATTCTGACTTTCGCACCCCCACAGTGAAGACTGTCGGCTTTAATTTGAGAGGAGTTACAACCAAATCAGGCGATCCAAAATCAGCAGAACCAACTTCTGGGCAGATTCTGAGAGAAATCCTGCTGGTGAGCACAGTGCACGGATGACAGCAGAGGAAAACAAACCAAACCGAAGCAGATGGCCAGATCAAGAACACCCTCCAAGATTTATTCACAACCAAAATCCACAAACTTCACCAGAGAAAACAGGTTTAACCACAAGACATAAACCACTGGTAGGTCTCAAAGACAGCAAGGTCTGATTAGAATCTGCCAAAACCCAAATTTGTACTTTGAGGTTACGTCGTTATTTGCTGTAAACTTTAAAACCTGAACAACTTTATCCAAATATTTATGGACCAAGCTTTGCCTGAGATGAAGGTCCATTAAACTCCCGAGTGTCAATACTCACCAAGCATGTTGGACGATTCAATGAGGGTCGTGTCCAGGTCAGTCCAGTAGAGTCGGCGCTCTGCGTAGTCGATGGTGAGCCCGTTGGCTCGGCCCACACCAGCCACCAGCGTGATGCGACCCGTCCCGTCCATGGCCGCTCTGTCGATCTTCGGCTTGCCGCCCCATTCAGTCCAGTACATGTAGCTGAGACAAACACAAGGAAGGACCCAGTGAGTGGACCCGGACCTGCAACAAAGCTTTAAAGGTTCTCCTGCACCCGTCAACATTTTAGAGGGTCTGAGGGTCAAACGTGCACCGGAATACGAGAACACTTCATATTCGGAAGTATAATAAATTTCTGTCAAAGGTTTCATTTGAGTGTGACTGAAGCATAAAAATCCACAAAGACGCTTTCCCTATAGTTTAGTCCTCACCCCTCAGCAGGGTCCAAGGCCAGTGCTCGTGGACTATCCAGGTCCTTCCACACCAGAACCTGCCGGTGCTGCCCATCCAGCTTGGCCACCTCAATCCGGTTTGTGCCAGTGTCGGCCCAGTACAGGTTCTTTCCAAGCCAGTCCACTGCCATCCCCTCTGGGTAGTCCAGACCGAACTGGACCACTTGCTCCAAGGCGCTGCCGTTCATAAACGCCCGGCTAATGGTCTGCAGGACAGAAGAAGAAACGGTGCTGAGGTTAAAGTTGGCATGTTAAACTCTTCAGGTGACGCAGACCACGTTTAAGCCCGACCATATTAAAATACCAGTTTATAGCTGCTCCTCTCCCAGCTCACCTTCAGCGTGATGTCGGTCCAGTAGATGCGGTTATCACTGATGTCAAAATCCAGCGCTGAGGCTTCCTTGACGCCAGTGAGCGGGATGGCCACGTTGTTGTTGTTTGCCTCCAGGGAGATGCGGCGGATGTCAGTGTGGCGGGAGAAGAGCAGGAAGGCTTCAGGGACGATGCAGGTACGCATGTCAGCAATGAGCTCCAGGCCGATGGGGCAACCACACTGCACGCCCTGTGGCTTGTACAGGCACAGGTGGCTGCAGCCGCCATTGTTCTCTGCACATGGATTTGTACCTGCAGAGGGGGAGGGGGTCAAACACAGGTTTCTCATAATTAACATGATCTCTCTCTTGGTCCTGCCATTTTCTTTATCTCAAAACTAAACTATCAGAGCTCAACAAGAAGAACAACCGACTTACCGATGGCGGTGTGAACGTTGGTGGCCTTTAGACCCATCAGGTCCGGCAACTGGTCGATGATGATTTCTCGCAGTGCGGTGTGTTTGTGGACACGTTCAATGCTGCGCCGCTGCCAGTCGGTCCAGTATATGTAGTTACCCAGAAGCGTGAAGCCAAAGATGTGAGGCAGCTTGTCCTCGACAAGAACACGTCGCCCCGTCCCGTTCATGTTCACCACCTGGTGGAGACGCAGATGGACAGAAACTGCTGAGAACATACAATTAGCTCCAAGACTATGACAATCATCCTCACAGGACTGTTCCAGTCGTGTTTTACTTTCACCCCGATCTGATCCAGGTCCTTTGATACTCTGCTCCTGCGTATGTTCCTTCTTACCTCCTCACATCTAATTATCTCATCCAGGTGTTCGGCCAATAAAGATCTAACACACACGCACGATCCCAGAAACAGACCGACTCTGTCCCAGTAACTGTATTTGGGCTGGCGGCCAGCTGGTTCTTAGTTACAAAACAAAAGTAAAAATACATCTGTGTTCAATAATGAGGCAACCAGACTGAAAGAATTAAGAACATGTGACAAAAAAATAATGGCTGAAAGTAGAGAAAATATGAAGCCTTTAAGGCTGAAGGTCAGTATTCTAACTGTTTTATAGAAACTTTATACATCTATGTTCTGATCTTTTGGGGTCCAGATCTTTGTCTCTGTGTCTGGCCATATTAGTCATATCCTGTATGAGGGTTCCAATCTGCTTTGAACTTGTTGCTGCCGTAATGCAAACACGGGGCTGACAAATTAGTAAGCGCTTTGAGTGTCTGATGCAGATGGAAAAGCGCTATATAAATGCAGTCCATTTACAGCTGAATTACTACAAACACTAGTTTTGGTGTTCACATGTTAACATTTGATGGTGTAAAATTAAACATACCATATTTTCCGCAGTATAAGCTGCCACTTTTATCTGTATGCGGAACTCAAATTTTAAACATAGCATTTCCCTAGGAGCGAGTTTAACAATGGACAAGACCTCAGTGTAGCACGTGCACACCACAGCATGAGATACTACTTAACATAAGGACTTTTAAATAAAAATGGACAAAATGTGTGGACAAGACATTGGGTGTTATTGGAGTTTGGACAGAAGAAATTGTCAAATGGACAACACAGACTGCTGGCCTACAGTGTTGGAAACATGACAGTAAAAGCCTGAATTCATCTCATTCTTTGTTTTTTAAAATCAGCTCTTTAGTTTGATTTTTGTGCACTGGCGTTTATTCTTTCATTATTGGAGGCCATTTTCTTCAGTGCTTTGATTAATGAGAAAAGCCAAATATAAATAAAAAGTATTAGTAACAAACACAATTTTTTGGTATATGGACCTCCTAAATTAGTAAGGAAAAAAAATGCCGGAAATAAGGCACTGCCATGAACTCTTAGTTTGGAAATCAGAAAATCATTCGTCGTCACTCGTCATCCCACTCTAGAAAGGAAAGGGTGCTCACCTGCACTTCATATTACACTACTCTCTGTGCCAGGAAAGGTACTTGCAGATATTATTCTAAACAGGAGTTACTAATACAAACACAAACATTTTTATTTCTCCACCAGATTCTATTAAAAAGTTCATATTACAAAAAGAATTATTGAAAACATTACAATGAACACAAGAGCCCACACTGTCTGTCACCATAAGGTCAAATCTTCTTTGCTGAGCAGTTTAGAGATACAGCTGAAATTAGTCGAGTCTGACAGATATCACATTTTTGTGGGGCACTGGATAGTAAAAAAATAAATAAATAAATAAAATAAAATCAGGATTTTGATTATACACACATATACACGCATATACACACATACATATATACACATATATATATATATATATATATATATATATATATATATATATATATATATATATATATATATAGACTCAACAAAAATATAAACGCAACACTTTTGGTTTTGCTCCCAATTTCCAGTCTAAATCTGTGATAGTGAGCACTTCTCCTTTGCTGAGATAATCCATCCCACCTCACAGGTGTGCCATATAAAGATGCTGATTAGACACCATGATTAGTGCACAGGTGTGCCTTAGACTGTCCACAATAAAAGGCCACTCTGAAAGGTGCAGTTTTGTTTTATTGGGGGGGATACCAGTCAGTATCTGGTGTGACCACCATTTGCCTCATGCAGTGCAACACATCTCCTTTGCATAGAGTTGATCAGGTTGTCAATTGTGGCCTGTGGAATGTTGGTCCACTCCTCTTCAATGGCTGTGTGAAGTTGCTGGATATTGGCAGGAACTGGTACACGCTGTTGTATTCGCCGGTCCAGACCATCCCAAACATGCTCAATGGGTGACATGTCTGGTGAGTATGCCGGCCATGCAAGAACTGGGACATTTTCAGCTTCCAAGAATTGTGTACAGATCCTTGCAACATGGGGCCGTGCATTATCCTGCTGCAACATGAGGTGATGTTCTTGGATGTATGGCACAACAATGGGCCTCAGGATCTCGTCACGGTATCTCTGTGCATTCAAAATGCCATCAATAAAATGCACCTGTGTTCTTCATCCATAACAGACGCCTGCCCATACCATAACCCCACCGCTACCATGGGCCACTCGATCCACAACAATGACATCAGAAAATCTCTCACCCACACGACGCCACACACGCTGTCTGCCATCTGCCCTGGACAGTGTGAACCGGGATTCATCTGTGAAGAGAACACCTCTCCAACGTGCCAAACGCCAGCGAATGTGAGCATTTGCCCACTCAAGTCGGTTACGACGACGAACTGGAGTCAGGTCGAGACCCCGATGAGGACGAGGAGCATGCAGATGAGCTTCCCTGAGACGGTTTCTGACAGTTTGTGCAGAAATTCTTTGGTTATGCAAACCGACTGTTTCAGCAGCTGTCCGAGTGGCTGGTCTCAGATGATCTTGGAGGTGAACTTGCTGGATGTGGAGGTCCTGGGCTGGTGTGGTTACACGTGGTCTGCGGTTGTGAGGCTTGTTGGATGTACTGCCAAATTCTCTGAAACGCCTTTGGAGACGGCTTATGGTAGAGAAATGAACATTCAATAGACGAGCAACAGCTCTGGTTGACATTCCTGCTGTCAGCATGCCAATTGCACGCTCCCTCAAATCTTGCGACATCTGTGGCATTGTGCTGTGTGATAAAACTGCACCTTTCAGAGTGGCTTTTTATTGTGGGCAGTCTAAGGCACACCTGTGCACTAATCATGGTGTCTAATCAGCATCTTGATATGGCACACCTGTGAGGTGGGATGGATTATCTCAGCAAAGGAGAAGTGCTCACTATCACAGATTTAGACTGGTTTGTGAACAATATTTGAGGGAAATGGTGATATTGTGTATGTGGAAAAAGTTTTAGATCTTTGAGTTCATCTCATACAAAATGGGAGCAAAACCAAAAGTGTTGCGTTTATATTGTTGTTGAGTGTACACACACACACACACACACACACACACACACACACACACACACACACACACACACACACACACACACACACACACACACACACACACACACACACACACACACACACACACACACACACACACACACACACACACAAAAATGGTGCCGATTCCTTTTTTGTTTTAAATCAAACCCTTATGGCAAAAAATAGAACTGATTTGTGATGTTTTACAATTTAAACCTGAACTTTATTACAAGTAACTATAAATATAACCAACCACTGTACGTTACGCTGCCTTCACTCAGCTTTGCAGTCGCTACATTGTATCAATCAGCATCGACAATAAAACAGACATCCCAGCTCTTTAAGCCCCACCTAGCTAGCGGCAGAGTGACCACTTGTCTCTTGTCGCTGTAAAACTCCCACTCCAATTGAAAACTAATGGTTATCAGCATTTTAAACAATGCTAATTTGCAAAATAAAAGCTTTCATATCTGCAAAAATGACATTTATGCCAATATGTTCACCGAAGGCTCATAAAGGCCGATATTACTGGCCAACCGATATATCGGTCGTGCTCTAGTAATTAGTGATCAAATCCATGGATCCTTTGCTTAATGAACAATCTAGACTGTGAGAAGGTGGTGTGACACAGAAATAGTGAGGCAAGAAAAGAAAAAGAATCTTTCAAAATAAAATTCGGGGAGTTTTAAATTGTCACTGAGTGGACAAAACCAAATCAAGCTTTAAAATAATTAGTACAGCAGATAACTATAAGAATCATTCAAATCCGGTTACAAGCACCAAAATTTGACTGTGTACACCTTTTGGTACATATTTTAGAAAAATAACTTTAACCATTTGAATTTTCAATAGGGGGCCAAGTAGGGGTCAACTGAAGAACTGCATAGGGTCAAAATTAAAAAAATGTTCCAATCATATTGAAAATGATACCACATTTTGTATCTGATGATAATGATTCCAAAAAGGTATAGTTTGGACTATCTATAACAATGTTCTGGAGTTATGGGGTAAAAACAGCAAGAATGGTGACAAAGGTCAGTTTCAGTTTGTACAGGGGTCAAAAGTTAAAGTTGCTCCAGTTTTGGTAAAACGTGGTGCAAATTATTGGTTGAACTAATAGGATTAACAAATGGAATAGTTCTGACTGTGTTGAATGTTTGGTCTCCAAAGTAAAGGTCAAACAATGATGACGTCCGTTGGATTCTATGACATATGTTACCCTGTAACATGATAACTAAGCATGACACATGGTGCAAACTATTCCTTTTTAAAATCCTACTAACTCAACCAATAATTTCCATCATGTTTTACCATAATTGGACCAACTTTAACTTTTGACCCCTGTACAAACTGAAAGTGACCTTTGTCACCATACTTGCTGTTTTTACCCCATAACTCCAGAACATTCAGTCACAGATAGTCCAAACTATACCTTTTGGGAATCTTTGTGATCAGACACATAATGCGGTGTAGCTTTCAATATGATTGGAACATTTTTTTTACCCCTATGCAGTTCTTCAATTGACCCCTACTTGGCCCCCTACTGAAAATTCAAATGGCTAACGTTATTTTTCTAAAATATGAACCAAAAGGTATACACAGTCAAATTTTGGTGCTTGTAACCGGATTTGAAGGATTCCTCTGCAAATATTCTGTTATCTGCTGCACAAAATGTGAGGAATCAACATTAAAGAGGAAAAAAGAAGAAGCTGAAAGTGGTTCAGAGTTCTGATCCCTTCGTGGAGCAACGCTATTGGCTGAGGCCAGAACAGCCCCTGTGTGGCTGCCTGCCAATTTAAAAAAAAAAAAAAGAGGATGAACTGTGGTTTATAAATATAAAATGAAGTTTCCATTCTCAGTGCGACAACTTCAGCCAAAAGGTCTCCACTGGTTTAAGAGTTGTGACCACAGTGCGGTGACGGTTTCAGATTCTGGTCTATTCTAAACAAAGTCGACCGCAGCTGGAGTGGACGCCGCAATCGGAACCAGATGTGAGCTTTGGCTGCAAAGAAACTGTTCTCCTGTAAACCTGAGAGAGCGAGGCCAGCTCGCTCCCTCAGCGAGCCTCCATTCCTCACGCTCGCTGATGGGGGCGGGGCAGGCAGGGGTCGTGCCACCCCAAGAGGGAGAAAACAAGTCGGTGTGCGTGAGGACCAAGACCGCAGCCTACTCCAGAGGGAAAACCGAAAAGTGTTCTGAGAAAATAATTTCAGTCGTCAGAGAAGGGAAAAGTTAAGACGCCACCAAAACAAGCTGAGAGCTTTTCTGCAAGTGGAGTGATCTAACGCGAACCTAACGCAAATCCTGCTGGTCAAACAGGACTGTGCCGATCTGTCATCCACCTGGAACAGAAAAATGTTTAACAGTTGTTAAGTGGGAGCGGTTTTGATGTGGCGCTGAACACATGATGTTTAAACAGCCTGTGGGTGACTGACAGGCTGCAGACAAGCTGATGGGGAAGCGTCAAAGAGAGAAAAAGCAACACCACAGCAACTCTGCTCACAAAGTCAGGACAGGCACGGCCGAGAGACAATACGCTCGTAGCAGCCGTTACCATGCAGCGGTGAGACAGTGTGAGGTAAATAAGTCCAGTTTGTGGCCAGTCTCAACAGCATATTTCTCAAAATGGCATCTGAGTTGTTTAGAAACATTCTTAATCCTTTAAGTCCTGCCCCGTGGATTTTGGCGTTCCTCACAGATGTGTTCTAGCTCCTGCTCTGTTTAGAGCTTTCAACAAAGAGTTAGCATCAGCGTCAAAATTCACACCGGCAGACAAATTAAAAAAAAATTCACCTCGATTTTGTCCGTCTTAGCGTCTCCCCAGTAGATCTTGCGTTCCTCATAGTCTAGTGCCAGGCCATTGGGCCAACCCAGTGAGGTGTTGACCATCACAACACGATCCAGACCGTCCAGGTCGGCTCGCTCGATCTTTGGAACCACGCCCCAGTCGGTCCAGTACATGTAGCTGCAGCAAGAGAAGAACCACCAAACTTACATTCACTCCTGTGCTGTTTTTCCTCTGAAACCACCATGTCTGTAGTTTTGTAGTGCAGGTTCAAGATTTCTAATCAGACTTTCTGCTCACCCAGCGACAGGATCCAGAACAATAGCTCTGGGCTCATCCAGGTCTTCAGAGATCAGGATTTTGCGCATGGTGCCGTTCAGCCGTGTCACCTCGATGCGATCAGTTCCGGTGTCCGTCCAGTAGAGGTTCCGGGCTATCCAGTCGACTGCAATTCCATCTGGGTTGCTCACCTGAGACGTGACTACGAACTGAGCATCGCCGCCATCCAGGAGCGAGCGGCGGATGGCCTTCACTTCGTCGTCCGTCCAGTAGATGTATCCATCCACCGGGTCGTAGTCGATGGCGATGGCGTGGCGGATGTCGTCCACCTGCAGGATAATATCGGTGAAGTCCGGAGTGTCGAGTGAGATTCGGCGCAGGTCCGTCCGCCGAGCCAAGAGGAGAATCTCAGTGGCACCTGAGGACCAGCAGACGAGTCAAGACTCACAAAACACAACAGCAGCATATTTAAAAAGAGATATGCTAATTTATTACCTTTTTTATGATAAACCTGACTAAGTAATGGACTCTGGTTTATCTTAAAGAACTGTGTATCCACGATGAGAGAAAGGGGGCGCTGTTCAGCTGAAATCACACCAGCTGCAAAGCTGGCTTTTTTCCACAGCAGCTTCTCAAAACCAAACTTGGAGCAAACTCCACATCCATCATCCACAGATTTGAACAAATTAAAGGGGAACTAAGGGAGCTTTCAGCTTGAGCCTCATTTTTAGATGGCTTAAGGTTCAACTTTTCACTTGAGACACACACAAACAAACTCTACAGTTAGCGCCTTACCTCAGCCTTGTTTAGTTTTGGCGATGCCACTGTCCACTAAGGCATTACAAGTCAATTGTAGATGAGGTGCTTCTTCCTGCTTTAAGTAGAATAATGAACCACGCCCCTCAGCAACAACTGACTTGTAACGACTTGGTGGACAGCTGGAATGTTTGACATGTAACTCGGTCAATAAATTAAACTGCGCATCCAGCGAGGGAAAACGCTTCACTGGACCCTCGTATAAATTGCAGCAGGACACCAGTCACGGAGCAAACTCAGAAATCCACAGATCAGCAGAGAATTCTCTTGCCTGATTGTGAATAATATATTTTTTAAGACTTCATTATGAGAGGATTCCACCAACAGCTTCTTATACTGTCAAGTTTTAAGATTCCCGGAAAGGCACAAAGCACAACTTTAATGAATTCAATGTGGACAGAATTCTTTTTTGTGTTATTCTGAAAATGAAGAGAGAGAGAGAAAAAAGTTTACATTTCTCTGATGTAACTCAGAAAATATTTGGATCAATTTTCACTCCTGAAGCCAAACTTTCCATTATGAGAAATAGTTTTCACTGCAGACAGACTCGTACTTCTCCATACTAAGATATATTTTAGCCATTTGACCCCCTCAATCCCAATATATTAATCTCTGTCTTCACAACTTTCAGAATGTATCCACTTTTTGTTGTTGTTCTGGTTTTCCAAAGCTCAGAACTCCACAATGTTCAACATTAAAATACTCTTCAGATTCACCGTCTCTGTATCTCCACAGAATCCATCTTACAGCAGGTTTCACAGACGCTGCATCGGGAATTTTACAGTAATCCTGCTGACATACGGGCAGCATGGCGGAGAAGATCTTTGCATCTGGTCTCGGCTTTGATTTCCTCAGAACATTCTGGATTGTTTCCACCATTAAAAATGTGCATTTGATTTCTGCTCCCATTAAACCGTTAAAGTGGTTGATAAGTACTTGCAGTCACTTTTTTTGTCGGGGGTGGTTTCCACTATGAAGTTGCTTAATTTGGGACATGGTCACTTATGTGAACGCCATACGGTGGCTGTGCTGCTGTTCCTAAAGATTGGATTGTGCCCAACTTGTGATTACGAGGGCTTAAACACATAAGGCGAGTTTTACTATCAGATGTTCTCTAGAAACACTAAGTGATAACTTATTAAGCTGCCAGTCATGGCGCTGGGGACGGTGTCCTCACCATTTCTGCAGGTCTTGCTGTCTTCCAGCAGCTGGACACCGGTTGGACAGGCACACTGATAGAAAGGTTTGGTCGGGGACAGAAGACACAGGTGAGAACAGCCTCCATTGTTCAGGGAACAGGGATTGCTCACTGCTGGGGAAAGAAAACACAGGTTACTCCAAAAACAGTTTGTGTTCGTGTGCTAATTTACATTCTGGAGACAGGTCAGTGACTGATGTTTGTGTGCTTAGTGGCAAAGCGATGGAGCGGTGACCCACAATAAAAACATTCATACTCCACCGCAGACAACATCAGGATTTACTGTGAAAGTATAAAACCAGATGTGCAGGTGAGCTCATGCTAGGAAACCATCTTTTCCTGAAGTAGTGTCACCTCCAAAACAGATGAAAACATCGCCAGGATGCTTTGTTATATAGTCATTCTGAAGTACAGAGTGTCTGAAGAATGTGACAAAGTGAGGTGAACACTCGGTCTGATGTTTACAGGCCAGTCAGAGTTCAGTCTGTTTCATTAGTGTGATAAAAGAAGAAAAAGGAGATACAAGTTGTTTTTGTATGGAGACGTACTTGCTGCACCTACTGAAGGTGGGTATAACCTTACTTCTAATTAGCAGGAGGTGGTAATGGTAGAAAATATTTTTGTTTTTAAGTATGCTTACATCCACTTCAGAGATTGTGCATTGTGTAATTTGGGAGATATTTCATATAGGAAGTGGGTGTCTACCATGACAAAACCCCCCCCACCCCATGCAAAAAAGAAAACTGCAATATATACTATAATTTTAACATCTTTCAAAATATTAGAATGTAATTGTTTTGACTTCATGATTAGTTTTGATGAACCCTGCATTGAACACAACATTCAAGTTTATGATATTTAATGCTCCTGACTTGGTAGTACTTGTTTTAGAGAAGTCATAAAAGCTACATAAGTACTGATATTATTACAGTGATCATGCAATTACACATGTAATTTCAAGTCACAGTATGGCAAGTTGTAGTAAATCAAGTGTCATGGCCAAACCAAAAACAAGACCTCGGGCTAAAGAATTTGATAAAACCTTTGACAATGGTTTATGTTTTTAAAGTTTTTGAAGAGCATGGACAAACTTTACACATAGTGGAATAGCCAGATAATTGAAAATAAACCATACTTTTTTTACATTCAAGGGGTGAGGGGTTATTTTCAAGATATAGGATTAATTTTGATGCCAAAATGCTGGTATTAATATTGTGAATCATTTCCCATGTGGATGTATTGAAATTCTGACTTGTGATTTTACCACCTCCTGCTACTTCTATGAGTGTGTTGACAGCAATGTTCATTCTGCACACACAGAAGACAGGTCCGGCCAGACTAAATGGATTTTAATAGAAGCTGCATTACCACCTCCAACTGGACAGAACAGAATGACACCATCCCAAAAGCACAAAAAAAAAAAAAAAAAAAAAAACACTAACGAAGGAAGCAAAACAGATTGTTTGGACAACCAGAGAGTTTCTCCTGTTTTGTTGTTGATATGAAGGCACAACAAGAACAAAATTTTATTCATATTTGTGTTATTTTGTTTTATTTAAGCATTTACAGACCTGTCACCATTACAAAATATTTTCATGCATCATTAACTGACATTTGGTGAGCACTGGGTGTGTGTGGGAGGGGTTACCCCCCCACCACCACCCAACTAAAATATTGATAGAGTGACAGTTTGATTATTTTTAAGGAGTCTGGGCTGACTGCCATGTGAAGCACCCACAATGCACCAGGAGCAATTTACTCATTAATGCTAAATAAAACCAAAACCAGAAACCTGAGGTGATTCTGTCGATGCGTGTCAGCGTTAACTCACATGTAGACTGTCTCTTGGAGCTGAAGACATGGATGTCCATTGGCGAGAAGATGTCCGAGTGGACGATGCGTCGCTCAGCTCCGTTCTGTTTCCTGCACGAGTGTATGGAGTGGGTGTTCCAGTCGGTCCAGAACAGGGTGTCCTCATACAGGGTCAGAGCAAAGGGGTGGGGCAGTTCTCCGTCCACCACCACCTCCCTGTAAACACACAGGAGGTCAGCAGTGGGAATGTTTTTATATGTACACTGATTTATTTCCTCTAGGCTGGACTATTGTAATTCATTATTATCAGGTTGTCCTA
Source organism: Thalassophryne amazonica (assembly GCF_902500255.1). NCBI lineage: Eukaryota > Metazoa > Chordata > Actinopteri > Batrachoidiformes > Batrachoididae > Thalassophryne > Thalassophryne amazonica. Next base: position 5,295,544 of record NC_047124.1, read on the forward strand.
AAGTTCCCTAAAAAGCCTTCAGTTAATTCAAAATGCTGCAGCTAGAGTACTAACGGGGACTAGAAGGAGAGAGCATATCTCACCCATATTGGCCTCTCTTCATTGGCTTCCTGTTAATTCTAGAATAGAATTTAAAATTCTTCTTCTTACTTATAAGGTTTTGAATAATCAGGTCCCATCTTATCTTAGGGACCTCATAGTACCATATCACCCCAATAGAGCGCTTCGCTCTCAGACTGCAGGCTTACTTGTAGTTCCTAGGGTTTGTAAGAGTAGAATGGGAGGCAGAGCCTTCAGCTTTCAGGCTCCTCTCCTGTGGAACCAGCTCCCAATTCAGATCAGGGAGACAGACACCCTCTCTACTTTTAAGATTAGGCTTAAAACTTTCCTTTTTGCTAAAGCTTATAGTTAGGGCTGGATCAGGTGACCCTGAACCATCCCTTAGTTATGCTGCTATAGACGTAGACTGCTGGGGGGTTCCCATGATGCACTTTCTTTCTTTCTCTTTTTGCTCTGTATGTACCACTCTGCATTTAATCATTAGTGATCGATCTCTGCTCCCCTCCACAGCATGTCTTTTTCCTGGTTCTCTCCCTCAGCCCCAACCAGTCCCAGCAGAAGACTGCCCCTCCCTGAGCCTGGTTCTGCTGGAGGTTTCTTCCTGTTAAAAGGGAGTTTTTCCTTCCCACTGTAGCCAAGTGCTTGCTCACAGGGGGTCGTTTTGACCGTTGGGGTTTTACATAATTATTGTATGGCCTTGCCTTACAATATAAAGCGCCTTGGGGCAACTGTTTGTTGTGATTTGGCGCTATATAAAAAAAAAATTGAATTGAATTGATTGATTGATTTTATAAACATATTGATCAGGGGAAGAAAAAAGGACCAGACCCGAAATAAGCATGTTTTTTTAAATGGTGGGAGGAAACCTGCAGACTCTGCACAGAAAGGATTCAAACTCAAGACCTTCTTGCTGTGAGACAACAGAGCTAACCACTGATCCACCATGCTGCCCATGAAACACATACTCAGAAATACTAGCTGGATTTTAGAATCCTTAAAGTGTGCATGAGTGCAGAGTTGGCGGCATTTCATACCTGGAGGAGCCGTCCAGGTTGGAGCGATGGATGAAGCTGTGCTTGGCGTCAGCCCAGTACAGTTTCTGTTGGCTGTAGTCCAGCGTCAGACCATTTGGCCAGTAGATCTCCTTCTCGATGATGACTGAGCGATTTGTACCATCCATCCCTGCTCGCTCTATTTTGGGAATTTCCCCCCAGTCTGTCCAGTACATGAACCTGACAAAACAGGAAAACATCATCTTTAGAACACTGAGCTGGTTTCACTTTTCAATTCTCAAACTCGTACAATCACTTGCTTGTGTTTTATTTGTATCATTCAAACTAAAGCGGGCATACTTTCTTTTCTGCCCCATAGCGGCGGTAATAGGTAATTTATAAGTTAAATGAACTTTATGAGGCAGACACCAATGCACAGACCCACTCGGGCTTCAACACTCCGGACGAGCTGGGGTGTCAGTAAAAATGTGTTTTGCTCAACTAACAGTCGACAAACAGCTTTATCCCAAAATTAGATTGAAAACCAGATATCAGAAATTGCTGATGGAAGTGTGAGCTCTGTAACGGTTCCTTGTCCACTCTTTCATTCACAGCCTCCTGTTTTAACCAGAATTCCAACAGATTTCCATTAGCATGTCGTTTCCTTGTATCCGCTGCCGAGGTGTTTGTGGGAGGGCGGGGCTTACTGCTGTGCAGCTAATCCTTCTCTTTGTTTGCCTTAATTACCATCACAGCTGGAATGACCCTTTCCTCTGCCCCCCCCCCCCCCCCCCCCCAACAAAACCCAACCCCCACCTCAACTGCTCCCCATTTTTTTTCCCTCCTGCAGGCCCCTCCCCCTGCACACAGAGGGTGGTGGGGGAAAAAAAAAATCCCACTGATGGACAGAACAACAGGAAAAAGTGCAACGACTCCACAGTAACCTGACAACAGAATATAGAGGGATTTCATGTGATGTATCGGTCACGTCATTTTGTGTCTCGTGCCCATTCTGGATTACGACGCAGTGGCCGCTGTGATACACGACGTGCATTTGGCAAACTATAGACCCTGTGCAAATGATGTCACGAAACGTCCGTTCCGCCTTGTTGGGGGACAAACAAGACGCGCACACTACAGACGCACACTAGCTAGCTGCAGATATTTGCGATAAAATGCCGAGTTTTTGTGGTATAATTGGCTGTAGTAATCGTAAGAACAGGGAAACTAATCACAGTTTCTTCAGGTTACCGGCAATTATCGAGCATCAAGGAGAAAATACGCGAGAACTGTCTTCAAAGAGGCGAGCAATCTGGCTAGCACGGATAGCTAGAAGTGACCTTACATCCGAGTCCAGTTTGGCCAATCTACGGATCTGTTCGGATCATTTCATTAAAGGTCAGTCTCCCTATTTAACTAGTGTGTTTCATGTACAGTATTTATTTCATTTATAAATCCTAGAATATGCTAAATTGTCATATCTACATGCAGTTGAGTAACCACACTGCGTGTGTGCGTGTGCTTTTTAATGTGTTTGGTGCCCGCTTTTTTCCGAGTGTTTGGCGCGTGTGTGCGTGTGCTTTAATGTGTTTTTAATGTGTTTGGTGCGCGCTTTTTTCCCCGAGTGTTTGGCGCGTGTGTGCGTGTGCTTTTTAATGTGTTTGGTGCGCGCTTTTTTTCCCCCCCGAGTGATTTTCAACTTTTCTTTGTATGTAACTTTATCCTCGCACGTAAATTAGCTTGATATGTCATAGGTATTAAAGGCACTGCGCTGCGGTGGTTTGAATCATATTTGTCTAATAGATTACAGTTTGTTCATGTAAATGGGGAATCTTCTTCACAGACTAAAGTTAATTATGGAGTTCCACAAGGTTCTGTGCTAGGACCAATTTTATTCACTTTATACATGCTTCCCTTAGGCAGTATTATTAGACGGTATTGCTTAAATTTTCATTGTTACGCAGATGATACCCAGCTTTATCTATCCATGAAGCCAGAGGATACACACCAATTAGCTAAACTGCAGGATTGTCTTACAGACATAAAGACATGGATGACCTCTAATTTCCTGCTTTTAAACTCAGATAAAACTGAAGTTATTGTACTTGGCCCCACAAATCTTAGAAGCATGGTGTCTAACCAGATCGTTACTCTGGATGGCATTTCCCTGATCTCTAGTAATACTGTGAGAAATCTTGGAGTCATTTTTGATCAGGATATGTCATTCAAAGCGCATATTAAACAAATATGTAGGACTGCCTTTTTGCATTTACGCAATATCTCTAAAATCAGAAAGGTCTTGTCTCAGAGTGATGCTGAAAAATTAATTCATGCATTTATTTCCTCTAGGCTGGATTATTGTAATTCATTATTATCAGGTTGTCCTAAAAGTTCCCTAAAAAGCCTTCAGTTGGTTCAGAATGCTGCAGCTAGAGTACTGACGGGGACTAGCAGGAGAGAGCATATCTCACCTGTGTTGGCCTCTCTTCATTGGCTTCCTGTTAATTCTAGAATAGAATTTAAAATTCTTCTTCTTACTTATAAGGTTTTGAATAATCAGGTCCCATCTTATCTTAGGGACCTCATAGTACCATATTACCCCATTAGAGCGCTTCGCTCTCAGACTGCAGGCTTACTTGTAGTTCCTAGGGTTTGTAAGAGTAGAATGGGAGGCAGAGCCTTCAGCTTTCAGGCTCCTCTCCTGTGGAATCAGCTCCCAATTCAGATCAGGGAGACAGATACCCTCTCTACTTTTAAGATTAGGCTTAAAACTTTCCTTTTCGCTAAGGCTTATAGTTAGGGCTGGATCAGGTGACCCTGGACCATCCCTTGGTTATGCTGCTTTAGACGTAGACTGTGGGGGGTTCCCATGATGCACTGTTTCTTTCTCTTTTTGCTCTGTATGCATCACTCTGCATTTAATCATTAGTGATCGATCTCTGCCCCCCTTCACAGCATGTCTTTTTCCTGGTTCTTTCCCTCAGCCCCAACCAGTCTCAGCAGAAGACTGCCCCTCCCTGAGCCTGGTTCTGCTGGAGGTTTCTTCCTGTTAAAAGGGAGTTTTTCCTTCCCACTGTAGCCAAGTGCTTGCTCATAGGGGGTCGTTTTGACCGTTGGGGTTTTTCATAATTATTGTATGGCCTTGCCTTACAATATAGAGCGCCTTGGGGCAACTGTTTGTTGTGATTTGGCGCTATATAAGAAAAAAGTTGATTGATTGATATTCACTCTCTTCAACGCTTCTTTCTACATCGTCCGCCATGTTGGAGTGTTTGCTTGTCCTCCAACATGGCGGGGGGGGGGGGGGGGGGGGGCAGTACCCAGTGACGTTATTGCACAGGGCAGAAGCTTCAACGTTGGTGTGAAGAAGTCTCACGACCGTGGCGCTGAGAGAGATCCACCGCTAACAGAAATTCACTGCTCCCAGAATTTTATTTGGGCAATAAAATTATATAAGACTACATAAAAATACTGCCCAGGACGAACGCTTCCAATACGGATGCTTATTTACATTGTGGTCCTCGAGCACCGAGCTGCTGATCCACAAGATGCCCTTCTAGCGCCTGGTGAGAGAAATCGCTCAGGACTTCAAGACGACCTCCGCTTTCAGAGCTCTGCTGTGATGCTCTGCAGGAGGCCGGCGAGCCTGACCTGGTCGGCAGCTTCCTAGTTCACAATATCGCAGTGTGACACTGTCGGCCAGTTTGTTACATCACCACTAAATTCACTATCTGGTATAAGATACGGATCCACTGAACCAACTGTTACACATCTATCATGATAAATAGCTTTATCTCGAGGATTTAAAGCATCGTAATAACCGTACATTCTCTCCACTTTTCTATCACGCACCAGGCTCCTTAAATCCAGAATGGAGACGGCACCTGTCCTGCAACAAATCGGTCACGTGATTGAAAACCCTCTATATGTAACACATTCAAATTTTCATATTTCAGTATTATCTGAATCCAGCAAACATCTCACTGAGGTTTCTTTTTTGTTTTCGCAGTCACTCTTGCGGCGTGACCGACATACCAGCAACAGGCAATGATGCAAACATAAAACATTATTTATGGAATACAATCTCTAGCTCTTTCTTTCAATGGAAAACTGGTTTACACAACTCAAGACCAGTTTTTTTTTTGTTACACGGTCTGATGTGCACCACAGTCAAGTTGTAACAGCAAGTCTTCCACGCTGCAAGACTGGCCTGAACCACATTAATGGTGATAATTGAGCTTTTTTCCTTTTAATTTTGCATCAAACAAAAAAACAAGTAAATTTCCGAAAATAAATAAATAAATAAAAACTACGCCAAGTTAACCCTATTCAGGACTTTAGTGAGCACAATATGGAGAAAGCAATCGCCATGGGGTCCAATGGACCCCAAAGCTCCTGAATAGGGTTAACAGGTTTCTTCTTCTGGGGTTTGGCAGTAATGAACTGTAAAGGTAAGCAGATACATAATAACCAACGCAAGTCTGTAAAACCAGGCTGATGTACATGAGTTGGGTCAGCGTTAATGTTCCATTTAGTGGTAGGTTAATGGCAGCAGCCATGTAGAGGATTTTAGCAGCAGAAGAATCTGAAAAGAAAAAGTTATCTCACAAAATATTAGTATCAGAATCTCAAGCTTCATATTGCAGATCATCTTGGAAGTTCTCATCGTCCATCTCAACAAATAACATCTGGATTCTGCACTTGGAGAGTAAAACAGCAGGACAGCGGTGAGAAAAACAGAGTGAGGCACACAACAAACAGGAGGGCGCTGCCTCCTTAATGAGTCCAATTACACGCATGTTAACGTCTTTCTGATGCCACCACGTCACCTCTGTGTGACCGAGCGACCCGGCAGCCTGAAACGCTTGAACTCACCACCAATTAGTAAGTCTCCCTTCAAAGAGTTTGAAACCACAAAAAGATGCAGATGCAGGCTGCTTTCACACATATCTCGTTTGACCCGGACCATCTGACTTTTCAGTTTGGTCCAAACCGAAATGTACAAAAGGTGCCTCGTATCAGGGCTCGGATCAAAAAAACAAAATTTGGACCAAACAAAAGAGGTGTTCTTGGAACAAACTTGACCATAATCTGGAGTATTTTTTAGTGTGAAAACAATACTGAAATATGTAATTTTTAAGAAATGAGAACTTTTCTGAGATGAGATTTTTTTTTTTTAAGGCAAAGATCGATACTGTTCAATTACGAAATGGACATGCAGTACTACGTTCATTCAGCAGAGTGCGCTTTGAAGTATAGACAAGTTTCAAATAGACATCCACCATTTTGAAGCCAGATCATTTGTCATGGCAGAATAAAAAACAACAAAAACAAAGAACTGCTGGTGTCTGTGGGACATATGAAGCTTTCAGCCCAAATCAATTTAAAACAAACAACTTCCTTAGAATACATCACAGTTACAGATGTCAGTTGGATTTTCTTTCTGTGGGGTCTCATACAGCTCATTCATTCATTTCCCAGGCAGACATTCTAAGATTAAAAGGTGTCGCAGGAGGTCCAGGAAAAACCAGTAAGATTTTAAAAAAATACACAGTCAAAAAAGTGACACCCCCAAAGCACAAGAATCCACATCTGCTCTCAGGAACAGAGAACTGGATATATTCTTCTCATAACTACAAAACACCTAAATAAACTGTATCCCCACTCATCCCACTGAAAGCTAATATACCAACACAGTACCAGTGATCGAATGACACGGGCTTTTAAATTTCCGATGACAATATTTATAGAACAAGGTCGCTGATGGCTGATATATGAAGCTGATAACTTTTTTCCTCTCTAGGCAAAATGTCTGCATGCACCAACTTGTGAACGCCGCAATATTTTTGTCTTGCTGACAATAAAATGTTTAAATGGTTGATGCAAACTCACTTAACTCAGGGCATCACTAATTTTCAACTAATTTTATTTGCATTTTTCACTAAAAACTGCAGCAAATGTAATTATTTCATTCATCCATTCATTTTCTGCTGTTAATCCAGGTTGCAGTGGCAGTAGACCAAGCAGCTCATTCCCCCGGCCAACTTCCTGGGGGAAATTGAAAGCTAGCTGGGAGGTATAATCCCTCCAGCGTGTTCAGAGACTTCCCCAGGGTATCCTCCCAGTTGGACATGCCTGAATGACCTCCCTCGAGAGACGACAAGGGGCCATCCAAACCAGATGGCCGAACCACCTCAGCTGGCTCCTTTCTATGCAAAGAAGCAGCGGCTCTACTCTGATTCCCTCCCGTATAGTCAGGATTTTCACCCAGTCACTGAGGGTAAGTCTCGATACTCAGCGGAAGAACCTCATTTCCACTGATTGTCTCCAGGACCTTGTTTTTTGGTCATTATCAAAGTTCACGATTAGAGCCCAACCGATATATCAGCCGGCCGATATTATCGGCCGATATAAGCCCTTTTCAAAGTACTCACTATCGGCCGAAATTTTTGCCGATACAACGCCGATAATTTCTCATAAACAGATCACTTACTGAAATAATGTTTGTTGGCAATGTAAAATGTCCTTGCACCATTTGTCCAGTAGATGGAGCTCTGACTCCATTCAACTGAGAGCTGCTTACACCCCTGCTTAAATGTGTTCATCACTGGCCCCCGTAGTTCGCCGTCACACTGCACTGATCGGCTGACAAAAGCATACAAGTAAGTTTATAAGGAACTATATCCTTATCCTGAACCTATATCTAAGTTGCAGCAACAAGAGGTACAAGATCAGATGTATTTCACAACTCTATTTAAGGATATGTATTTGCTAATTTCACAAAGGTTTAATTCTTGATTGCATTTTTGAACTTGAAAATTCTTCTCTATAATAAAGTTAATCAATATGAGGACAAAGCTTCAGCTTTTAGCTCATACCTTTTTTGTTAAGGGTCCAAAAAAGAACATTTTATTCATTAAAAAAATAATAATATCGGCTGATTTATCGGCTATCAGCAAATCAGTCAATTTATCAATTATCTGCATTTTTTCCCCCAAAATATCGTTATCGGCCTCAAAAAATCCATATCGGTCGGGCTCTATTCATTATCATAGATGAGGACAGGAGTGTAAATCGACAGGTAAATCTAGAGTCCCTCCTTCTGGCTCAGCTGTTTTTTCCACCACGGTGGTCTAATACCACATCCAGGCTTGTTGCAAGGGAACATATACATTTATTTATTGTTCCCTGTTAGAGTATGCCACATTTTTTTGTACATTGTAGTACATTTTTGCAGCATTCCAGTTGTTACAGAACCAGCTTGGAACTATGCCATGAGTTAGAGCGCACTGCTGGTTGGTACTCACAATACATCCTGGTTGGAATGTTTCTGTGTAGGCTCTCAGTTGTCCAGGTGGTTTCCATAGTAGAGAAGCTTGAATCTTCAACTGGACTGGGTCCTCATGTCAAGCAACCCAGTCCAGTCGAAGATTCAAGCTTCTCTACTATCCTGGTTGGAACACTTCAAGCAGTACCTAACAGTTCCAACAAATCTCTCTCGGTTGCTGTACGTCATGTTTGTGTGTATCTCGTATTGGACCAGAAGTACAGACATGCTATTGGAAGAGTATTAGATTTAAGGAAATAGACTAGTCAAAGTATAGGCCAAGAATCTTCAAAAAAAAAAATTTTTTTTTTTTTTTTTTTTGCCGCAGCGAGGTGCTCTGAATGTTGATTCAGCTGTATCCACAAACTGAGCAGGTATTAAGCCCTGAAACTTCACAGGTTAATACTCCAGACAGTACCCTTTAATAATTAATAATGGTTTATTTGAAGGTACTTCATTAGTATACTTCCTATAGTGGCCAGAATCTGTACGCGTTCTCATGCTACAAGCCTCCATAAAAACATCAGATGTAGCTCCAATTTGTCAGTCGATCTCACACTCTCCCACTCGTGAACACATAATTATGTAGGCAGTAATCAGTGTATATATGATTATTGAGCACTGAGCATTGAAAGCATGGAGTTCAAGACTAAAGCCTCAGTTCCACAGAATAATACGAACGGAGCGCCGTGCAGCGGTGCGAGGCTCGCTCTATGGTAAATGGAGGCACAAACCGGAAATGGCACAAAAAATATCTGCAGTGGGGGAAAAGCCACAGACGAACATAGACATTATAAGGAAGAGCAGATGCCGCATTGGTTGCTGTGGCGCAAGAAATGGGTTCGCCATCTTGGAGCAGTCATCATAGTGATTCCTGATTTTATAATCTTATTTTCTTTTTTTTTAATCTTTCTAATGTAATATGTGTGAAATACCAAGTGTTCCAATACTTTTGGAGGGCACTGTATCCTAAGCTTATGATGAGTGCAAAATGAGTGTGTTTTATTACGGTTTTGTTTAAGAATGTTGAATTTTCACTGTTGCTGCACTTTGTGTGAAATCATAGTCATATCTTATATTGATATGACAATATTGCAATATGATAATTTGGCCATATTGTAGGCAAAAAAAAGAAAAATTCTTAAAAAGCCTGAAAGACAAAAAAAAAAAAAAAAAAGGGGGGTTGCTGAAAGGCAAATAAATAAATAAAAGGCGGGGGATTGGGGCTCCATGCACTTGCTCCATCGAAGAATTTACTTAAAAAAAAAGTCTGAAGGACCTAAATGACATGGTGAGATGCTGAAGAGCTTCGCTCATCATGTCCGCGACATATACATATTAAGCCACGAATAATGAGCCACGCACGGGTGTATCAGCGATTATCCAAAGAATGATCCACATTTTAAGCTATTACGTATCCGCTACTAAGGCGCCTCTATGTACCTCACATGTGCCACCTGTCAGCCTCTAGTGAGCCATGACCGACCTGTCTTTTGAGCCCCATCCATTCTTGAATGGCTCGTGTCGTCGCATATGATCCATGTAGTGCCATGTAACGCGACGTTGGTGCACGTTTAGGCATGGGTTTGGTCCAAACCTCCAGCCCTCCCACACTTGGTCCCTTTAAAGTATGTTTTCAATTCACGGCATCCATTCAAGATGTCACATTTTTTAAACGCAGACCAAAAAGACACTCTTGTACAGTCCAGCCAGTGTGTGCATGCCGTGTGCCAGGCTGCAGCAGTTCACCCAGCTCTGTGTCCCAAAAAAAAAAAAAAAAAAAAAACACACCACAGTGAGGTGGGTGCTTTAATTATATACACCTGTAACTGTGTGGAACATATCCCCCCCCCAAAAAAAAACCAACATAAAACACATCTATAATTAGACCAGCGAGAACTGAACCGCGGGTTCCTGGACAGTCACTTCTGCGCTTCTTCTCGCTGGCTTTATTTCTTCCGTTGCTTTACAGTCATTTTGCCACCGTGATCCACCGTGAGTGACTGCATCAGCGCGCCTCTTCTGATCCATTACAACAAGATGTTAAATCTATCAAACATACTATTACAGCTGCTTATAAAAACAGAATGAACATGCAACTGTTGTACCAAGCTATTACAATATAAACATTACATTAGAGGTGTTTTCAACATCCAAACTGTGACAGAAAATGATTAATCCGCTACAAAATAATTACTTTATATAGTGTCCAGCACACAAACCAGGTGGGATTGTAGTACGCAGGAGGGCTGAGCCAAAATAGCCTGTCCTCGCTCGGATTATGGGCTTTTAAGAGCCTTGTCCTCACCACAAGCATGCTCTAAAATCCTTGTTTGTCCTCGTAGTACCTCGCACACAAACTGCCCCGTACCGCTGTTGCTAAATTTTGAACTTCTTGAAATTAGCGCCACGCTCAGAGTTAAGCCTCGTTAGCCAAATATTCTGCCTTTAAGAGCCTCTCAGAGCCACTATTCTCCCATGATTGTTGAATAAATAGACTTGTACCAAAATAATAATAAAACAGGCTATGTGGCTCATTATTTATCCTTCATTATTCAATGGGACCAGAGCTTTAATGACCCCTGGATTTTAGAATTTAGAATCAGTGAATGAGAGCCACAAGGATACAAATATGGCAGAGTTGTTAAAAAATGTATTGGGAGTAAATTCATCATGGATCATGACAAATACTTTGCTTCAAAAACAACATCCTGCTCCGTGACGCTTTGCTTTGAATTAATTCCAGCAAACTTTGATGGTTCATTCAGTGAGTCTGTAGAGAAGAAGCAACAAGAACATGAGCATCAACACTAAAATAAGATCCCTGACAGGGCTCGCAAAATCACTAGCCCGACGTCCCGGGGCTATGTACTTTTTCACTCGGGCTACTAAAATTTTACACCCCCTGCCCGACGGGCTACCTAAAAATATACCCAATATCTTGGCTGGCTGAGGATGAGAGGAGACGGCGCCGTCCTTCTGTGTGTTACGTGCGCAGCCAGGCGCTCGCTCTCTCTCTCTCTCTCTCCCACCCGCTTTCTCACACGCTGCACACACAAGCCAGCCGCATGTTCACGAAGCACCGAGTACGATGAAGTGAGAAGAATAGAAAGCAAAACAGTTGCTGGTTTAGTCTGCAGTCACCACGCTACTATTCAGAATTGAAGCATTGCAAACACTCGCCAATATAGACGTCTTTTGATGGTAGGTTAATAAAGTAAAAAAAAAAAAACGCACATGTGCGAAACAATTCTATTTATTTATTTAATTCATTTATTCTTTTTTGAACACAGATGGATTTACATCGATATTTTAGTTCTGTGCAGCCAAAAAACACAAGTCAGAATGAAGAGGGGGCAGAGAAAGAGGGACAGTCCAGCACAGATGAGCAGGCAACCACACAGGACCAGGCCAATTCAGCGTCAGAGCAGCCAGCCTCCACAGGAACAGAGCGACAAGCCAGCCCAAAAAGAAAGAGTTCTGAAAAATCAGACTATGAAGCAAAAAGAAAGAGCACATTTGTGGTTTCATGGACTAAGGAATTGATAAGGTGAACAAAACAATGTTCTGTCAAGTGTGTCGTCAATTCCCTACAATTTCTGACTCAAACAATGATTTTGTACTTGGTACTAGTAATTTAAGGAAAGACCCCATCAGAACCCATGACAACTCCCTGTCACATAAGAAGTGCATTAGTGCCCAGTCTGCAGCTTTATTCCCAGAAGAGACACCAATTGCAAAAACACATGAACAAAGCACAGCAGGATATAATGACTAGACTTTTTAGAACAGCATTTTATGTTGCAAAAAGTGAATTGCCAATGGAAAAATTTGGCAGTCTTTGCAAACTTCAAAAAGCAAATGGCATAGATCAATCAATCAATCATCAATCATTTTTTTTTATATAGCGCCAAATCACAACAAACAGTTGCCCCAAGGCGCTTTATATTGTAAGGCAAGGCCATACAATAATTATGTAAAACCCCAACGGTAAAAACGACCCCCTGTGAGCAAGCACTTGGCTACAGTGGGAAGGAAAAACTCCCTTTTAACAGGAAGAAACCTCCAGCAGAACCAGGCTCAGGGAGGGGCAGTCTTCTGCTGGGACTGGTTGGGGCTGAGGGAGAGAACCAGGAAAAAAACATGCTGTGGAGGGGAGCAGAGATCGATCACTAATGATTAAATGCAGAGTGGTGCATACAGAGCAAAAAGAGAAAGAAACAGTGCATCATGGGAAGCCCCCAGCAGTCTACGTCTATAGCAGCATAACTAAGGGATGGTTCAGGGTCACCTGATCCAGCCCTAACTATAAGCTTTAGCAAAAAGGAAAGTTTTAAGCCTAATCTTAAAAGTAGAGAGGGTGTCTGTCTCCCTGATCTGAATTGGGAGCTGGTTCCACAGGAGAGGAGCCTGAAAGCTGAAGGCTCTGCCTCCCATTCTACTCTTACAAACCCTAGGAACTACAAGTAAGCCTGCAGTCTGAGAGCGAAGCGCTCTATTGGGGTGATATGGTACTACGAGGTCCCTAAGATAAGATGGGACCTGATTATTCAAAACCTTATAAGTAAGAAGAAGAATTTTAAATTCTATTCTAGAATTAACAAGAAGCCAATGAAGAGAGGCCAATATGGGTGAAATATGCTCTCTCCTTCTAGTCCCCGTCAGTACTCTTGCTGCAGCATTTTGAATTAACTGAAGGCTTTTTAGGGAACTTTTAGGACAACCTGATAATAATGAATTACAATAGTCCAGCCTAGAGGAAATAAATGCATGAATTAGTTTTTCAGCATCACTCTGAGACAAGACCTTTCTGATTTTAGAGATATTGCGTAAATGCAAAAAAGCAGTCCTACATATTTGTTTAATATGCGCTTTGAATGACATCCTGATCAAAAATGACTCCAAGATTTCTCACAGTATTACTAGAGGTCAGGGTAATGCCATCCAGAGTAAGGATCTGGTTAGACACCATGTTTCTAAGATTTGTGGGGCCAAGTACAATAACTTCAGTTTTATCTGAGTTTAAAAGCAGGAAATTAGAGGTCATCCATGTCTTTATGTCTGTAAGACAATCCTGCAGTTTAGCTAATTGATGTGTGTCCTCTGGCTTCATGGATAGATAAAGCTGGGTATCATTTGCGTAACAATGAAAATTTAAGCAATACCGTCTAATAATACTGCCTAAGGGAAGCATGTATAAAGTGAATAAAATTGGTCCTAGCACAGAACCTTGTGGAACTCCATAATTAACTTTAGTCTGTGAAGAAGATTCCCCATTTACATGAACAAACTGTAATCTATTAGACAAATATGATTCAAACCACCGCAGCGCAGTGCCTTTAATACCTATGGCATGCTCTAATCTCTGTAATAACATTTTATGGTCAACAGTATCAAAAGCAGCACTGAGGTCTAACAAAACAAGCACAGAGATGAGTCCACTGTCCGAGGCCATAAGAAGATCATTTGTAACCTTCACTAATGCTGTTTCTGTACTATGATGAATTCTAAAACCTGACTGAAACTCTTCAAATAGACCATTCCTCTGCAGATGATCAGTTAGCTGTTTTACAACTACCCTTTCAAGAATTTTTGAGAGAAAAGGAAGGTTGGAGATTGGCCTATAATTAGCTAAGATAGCTGGGTCAAGTGATGGCTTTTTAAGTAATGGTTTAATTACTGCCACCTTAAAAGCCTGTGGTACATAGCCAACTAACAAAGATAGATTGATCATATTTAAGATCGAAGCATTAAATAATGGTAGGGCTTCCTTGAGCAGCCTGGTAGGAATGGGGTCTAATAAACATGTTGATGGTTTGGATGAAGTAACTAATGAAAATAACTCAGACAGAACAATCGGAGAGAAAGAGTCTAACCAAATACCGGCATCACTGAAAGCAGCCAAAGATAACGATACGTCTTTGGGATGGTTATGAGTAATTTTTTCTCTAATAGTTAAAATTTTGTTAGCAAAGAAAGTCATGAAGTCATTACTAGTTAAAGTTAATGGAATACTCAGCTCAATAGAGCTCTGACTCTTTGTCAGCCTGGCTACAGTGCTGAAAAGAAACCTGGTGTTGTTCTTATTTTCTTCAATTAGTGATGAGTAGAAAGATGTCCTAGCTTTACGGAGGGCTTTTTTATAGAGCAACAGACTCTTTTTCCAGGCTAAGCGAAGATCTTCTAAATTAGTGAGACGCCATTTCCTCTCCAACTTACGGGTTATCTGCTTTAAGCTACGAGTTTGAGAGTTATACCACGGAGTCAGGCACTTCTGATTTAAAGCTCTCTTTTTCAGAGGAGCTACAGCATCCAAAGTTGTCTTCAATGAGGATGTAAAACTATTGACGAGATACTCTATCTCACTTACAGAGTTTAGGTAGCTACTCTGCACTGTGTTGGTATATGGCATTAGAGAACATAAAGAAGGAATCATATCCTTAAACCTAGTTACAGCGCTTTCTGAAAGACTTCTAGTGTAATGAAACTTATTCCCCACTGCTGGGTAGTCCATCAGAGTAAATGTAAATGTTATTAAGAAATGATCAGACAGAAGGGAGTTTTCAGGGAATACTGTTAAGTCTTCTATTTCCATACCATAAGTCAGAACAAGATCTAAGATATGATTAAAGTGGTGGGTGGACTCATTTACTTTTTGAGCAAAGCCAATAGAGTCTAATAATAGATTAAATGCAGTGTTGAGGCTGTCATTCTCAGCATCTGTGTGGATGTTAAAATCGCCCACTATAAGTATCTTATCTGAACTAAGCACTAAGTCAGACAAAAGGTCTGAAAATTCACAGAGAAACTCACAGTAACGACCAGGTGGACGATAAGATAATAACAAATAAAACTGGTTTTTGGGACTTCCAATTTGGATGGACAAGACTAAGAGTCAAGCTTTCAAATGAATTAAAGCTCTGTCTGGGTTTTTGATTAATTAATAAGCTGGAATGGAAGATTGCTGCTAATCCTCCGCCCCGGCCCGTGCTACGAGCATTCTGACAGTTAGTGTGACTCGGGGGTGTTGACTCATTTAAACTAACATATTCATCCTGCTGTAACCAGGTTTCTGTAAGGCAGAATAAATCAATATGTTGATCAATTATTATATAATTTACCAACAGGGACTTAGAAGAGAGAGACCTAATGTTTAATAGACCACATTTAACTGTTTTAGTCTGTGGTGCAGTTGAAGGTGCTATATTATTTTTTCTTTTTTAATTTTTATGCTTAAATATTTTTTTGCTGGTTATTGGTAGTCTGGGAGCAGGCACCGTCTCTACAGGGATGGGGTAATGAGGGGATGGCAGGGGGAGAGAAGCTGCAGAGAGGTGTGTAAGACTACCACTCTGCTTCCTGGTCCCAACCCTGGAGAGTCACGGTTTGGAGGATTTAAGAAAATTGGCCAGATTTCTAGAAATGAGAGCTGCTCCATCCAAAGTGGGATGGATGCCGTCTCTCCTAACAAGACCAGGTTTTCGCCAGAACCTTTGCCAATTATCTATGAAGCCCACCTCATTTTTTGGACACCACTCAGACAGCCAGCAATTCAAGGAGAACATGTGGCTAAACATGTCACTCCCGGTCTGATTGGGGAGGGGCCCAGAGAAAACTACAGAGTCCGACATTGTTTTTGCAAAGTTACACACCGATTTAATGTTAATTTTAGTGACCTCGATTGGCGTAACCGGGTGTCATTACTGCCGATGTGAATTACAATCTTACCAAATTTACGCTTAGCCTTAGCCAGCAGTTTCAAATTTCCTTCAATGTCGCCTGCTCTGGCCCCCGGAAGACAATTGACTATGGTTGCTGGTGTCGCTAACTTCACATTTCTCAAAACAGAGTCGCCAATAACCAGAGTTTGATCCTCGGTGGGTGTGTCGTCGAGTGGGGAAAAACGGTTAGAAATGTGAACGGGTTGGCGGTGTACACGGGGCTTCTGTTTAGAACTACGCTTCCTCCTCACAGTCACCCAGTCGGCCTGCTTTCCCGGCTGCTCGGGATCTGCCAGAGGGGAACTAACGGCGGCTAAGCTACCTTGGTCCGCACCGACTACAGGGGCCTGGCTAGCTGTAGAATTTTCCACGGTGCGGAGCCAAGTCTCCAATTCGTCCAGCCTGGCCTCCAAAGCTATGAATAAGCTACACTTATTACAAGTACCATTACTGCTAAAGGAGGCCGAGGAATAACTAAACATTTCACACCCAGAGCAGAAAAGTGCCGGGGTTATTGAACAGCAGCTGGTTCATGTTAGATATGTAAAGGGAAATGGTGACATATCTACCTACAATGAAATGCCAATCAGTCAGAAGCTCAAATGCTGCAGGGGTTCTAGAAGCCATTGATGAAGCTGTGGACCATGTAGGCATCAGTGCAGACATTTGGGGAAAAAAAAGTGGTCTGTGCCAATTTTGATGGTGCTGCTGTAATGATTGGAGAAAAAACTGGAGTAGCTGGGCGGCTCAAAGAAAGGGCACCTCACATCATTACTATACATTGTGTGGCACATAAATTAGAGCTGGCAGTGCTTCGCCAAAAAAGAGAAGGAAACTGACTGAAATAAGTGAAATACTCAATGAAAAACTGGCACATTTTAGTGGCCTAAAAAGCACCCGGTGGCTGCCAAGCAGGCTGAGATGTCTAAAGGCTGTGGAAAAACTACACTCAAACAGTTACCCATTTGGAAAACATGTCAGGAGGAAGTGGTGTTACACCAGAAGATGCTGCAAAAGCAAAGGGGATTGTGCAGGAGATGAAAAGTGAGAGATTTGTTAGATTTCTGCATTTTATGTTAGATTACAGCACAATCCTTTCCAAATGCAGCACTGAAATGCAGCATGACAAACTGAGCATTATGCGAACAAATCAGTTAGTCGAGAGCACAACATCATGCCTAATCAGCCTTAAAACCAAGCCAGGTGAATTTCAAAAATCCCTGGACACCAAACTCACAGTAAATGATGATGAGAGTATTTCTTACAGTGGAACAAAACTCACAAAAAGCCAGCGACCTGTTGGGGGGGGGTGTGAAGACAAGGACAAAAGTGCCATTAGTACACTGTTCCTGAAGATTATTGACAACACAGTTAAGTACATGGACAACAGATTTAAAAATCTTTCTCAAAGACCCTTGTCTTGCTTCCACGTTTTTGACCCCTCTACTCTTCTCAGCTCAAGACAAGAGCTGTCAACTTTTGGGGATGAAGAGGTGGACTGTCTTGTCAAACATTTTGACACTTTGCTAAATGAGGAGGAAAAAGGCAAACTTCCAGAAGAATGGATGGATCTAAAAATGTGGCTTTCAGCACACCGTGGTAGCAAACTAGACACCTTGTACAAAGATCTCTTATCTGCGAATCCTGAAAACCTGTCCCATGTGTTGTTGCTAGTGAAGTTAATGCTGACACTAAGTCCATCAATAGCCATTTTTTGAGAGCGGATTTTCCTGCATGAACCGTGTGAAAACAGTATACCGCACAAGTCTCCAGGCTGAAACTCTGAATGACCTTATGCACATCTCCATAAATGTGAAATCAGTGGAATCCTTTTGTCCTGAGACAGCAATTCATTTCTGGATGTTGAGCACAAAGGGCACAAGACATACTGTACACAAAACAGGAAAAACTGAGCAGAGAAGAGGAGACTGTGGCACAAGAGGAAATGTCTGAAGATGAGACTGTTCCTTCAACAACAACTGGCATTTTCTAATTTGCCAGAATAATCCATTTTCTTGTTCTTGTTCTGTGTTAATAAACATTCCAAAAATGTTAATTAGGTTAAATGTGTTATCACTTGCATTAAAACATTAAAAACAAAAAATGGGCCAGTTCATTTCATTTCGGGCTACCAAAACCTGAAGAGTGCCTGCCCGAAGGGCTACTAGGGATTTTGAAATTTTGCGAGCCCTGCCTGAACGTGTAATGCCCCAAACGTTGTACCAGCCTGTGCCTACACCTGACAGTGATTCTATTAAAGACTTAAATGACATGCCTGGTTCTGAATTCTTCTTTAGGGGACTTCTGCCAGCGTGTAAGCCAATAGTCAGACTGGGCCACAAAAAAACATCCCCCTGACCACAAGAGCTGTTTTGTGTTTTCTACCTGATGCAATCATCATCTCAGTTGAACTGGATCCAGCTCTGCGTTCCACACTAGATTTGAAGAACCAGTTTTTTGTCTATCCTACTGACTCCAAACCAGCTCAAAAAGTGCAGAAAATGATAAAAGAGTTACTTTCACTATCACAAAACCATCCATCCATTTTATACACCAGCTTACTCTAATTATGGGGTGGGGTCCACTCCTACCGTTGGAAGCCTGGGACCTTGAAGAACATCCATTGATTCGGTTTGAGGGTGTCTTTTTGTCTGTGTTTTGGAGACCAGGAACATGGATGGATTATGGGGCCATTATTGTAGCAAAAGTATTAATTTGCAAATACTTTTGCTACAATAAAGCCCCCATACTGGAGCCTATCCCAGCAGTCTATCACAAGTCACTAAATTAAATAGCTTCAGTGTCCTTTTCCAGAAGGTACAACACTGGATCTAATGGTGAGAACTTTGTTAAAAAAAAATAAATTCAAACATACAAAGAAAGGTCTGAGAATTAAAACAGAGCTGATAAAACCTGTACTCTACAACATTCTTTGTTCTCAATCAATATTTTACTTCTGCTGCTTTAATCCCATCGTGTTAAAGTGAGGAGTTCCTCAAAATGTCACAATACACCCAGAACTTGTCCACCTCCTACAAACATGAGCGTACAGGTAACATCACTGAACCAGGACTCAGAGACAGTGAGTGGAAAAACCAGAGGACAGCACAGCATCCAACATGTGTTCATGACCACATGTTGGACCGATCAACAACCAAAGAAGACTGAATAGTAGGGGTGGAATGATATGTCACATATTGTATTGTGGGGCCTGTATCGAATTGTATTACTCCTTTTTAAGTGAGTCTCATGATACCATGAAAAGTCAACTGCATGGAAGAAATACAGACCTCTTATAGAAGAATCCTAAATTATTCATAAAATATACAAATAGCAAACATAACATTTATACTTCCTAATAATATTTAATTTATTTTATAAATTATACAATCACCACAGATTACTTTCTCCATAATTCCTGTGAATAGTGATATAACTATTAGAGACTGACTGATATGGATTTGTTTATGTCGATAATGATATTTGGATGAAAAAAATGACAATAATCGATAAATTGGCTGATTTGCCGATAGCCGATAAATCAGCCGATATTTTTTTTTTAATGAATAAAATGTTCTTTTTTGGACCCTTAACAAAAGAGGTATGAGCTAAAAGCCGAAGCTTTGTCCTCATATTGATTAACTTTATAACAGAGAAAAATTTTCAAGTTCAAAAAATGCAAAAATGCAATTGGAGCAGTTAGGGGGCTATTCAAATGGGCCAACTACACTCAACAAAAATATAAACGCAACACTTTTGGTTTTGCTCCCATTTTGTATGAGATGAACTCAAAGATCTAAAACTTTTTCCACATACACAATATCACCATTTCCCTCAAATATTGTTCACAAACCAGTCTAAATCTGTGATAGTGAGCACTTCTCCTTTGCTGAGATAATCCATCCCACCTCACAGGTGTGCCATGTCAAGATGCTGATTAGACACCATGATTAGTGCACAGGCGTGCCTTAGACTGTCCATGGGAAGTGCTCACTATCACAGATTTAGACTGGTTTGTGAACAATATTTGAGGGAAATGGTGATATTGTATATGTGGAAAAAGTTTTAGATCTTTGAGTTCATCTCATACAAAATGGGAGCAAAACCAAAAGTGTTGCGTTTATATTTTTGTTGAGTGTAGTAAGATATCACTCCTGAAAATGATCTTTGCTATATCACGTGAGGTAAATCTGCCATACGATTGGATGTTGGAAAACCACGTGACAGAATCAATTACGATTGGATACTCACATTGCGCATGTCATCACACATCTTCTATGAGGAGTACCAAGATGGCCGACGGTGGATCGAAAGTCCGTGGAGTTAACTTTTCAACCAAAAAAAGTAAGTTTCTATCTCATATCATTAAAAAGTTATTTACAATTTAGTAAAGCTTGGTCCCAGCCGTCGTATATGATGGCGTCGGCCCCAGAGGGTTAATGGCGAACGGCAGTAATTCCCAGAACCCTTCCGGACAACCAGTGAATCTGAATGTTTCAACCTCTTAGCAGTAAACGAAAGTTTTTCATGCTAGAAATAAGGTCTACACAACGTGGGCTTAATAAAAAATGTGACCGGCGCAATGAAGCACATTTGACACATTACTACATAAACTGAGTTAATCAAACTGAGTTGAAATGAAACGGGAGAAATGTGGGGTGAATGTAATCGCAAAGTTATTACAAACAACATCCTTATAAACTTACTTGCATGCTTTTGTCAGCTGATCAGTGCAGTGTGACGGTGAACTACGGGAGCCGGTGATGAACACATTTAAGCAGGGCGTAAGCAGCTCTCAGTTGAATGGAGTCAGAGCTCCATCTACTGGACAAACGGTGCAATGACATTTTACATTGCCAACACAAACATTATTTCAGTAACTGTTCTGTTTATGAGAAATTATTGGTGTTCTATCGGCAAAATTTCGGCCGATAGTGAGTACTTTGAAAAGGGCTTATATCAGCCGATATATCGGCCGGCCGATATATCGGTTGGGCTCTAGTAACTATGTATTGAACCGTGATACATGTACTGTATTGTGGAGGCAGTGTATCATTCCACACCTACTAAAATACTAAAAAAAAAAGGGCTCAGTAACATTTAAAACGTCTGACTAAAGGTTTTCTGGAAAGCAGACATGAACCAAGAATTAAAAGACTTAAATGTTGATATCATTCCAGATTAAAAATTGGAATGATACCTTTGTGTAGAACCAGCCAAGTGGATGTAAAAGCACTACGACATCAACACTTCAGAGGACGAGAAAGATACCAGTTATTTCCTCACCGATAAACTATTTGGCCAAACACTCTTTGCCATTTTGCAATCTGAGCACAAACTGAACACAGAAAATAAAATGTTTCTGAAACCTTACATTCATGAACCGGTGCAGCACTGCAGTGTCTCAATCATAAACAGAAAAACACAAAAACAGGTGCTATGGAAACACAATCAAAATAAAGAAGAACAAGATGACTGTATGAAACACCTTTTAAAAACACCTCTTGCAAACAGGCCCAAAGCTACGTGTAGTATTACTATACTCCAATGTTAATGTTTACATACTATCATTCTGTGTAACAAGACAAATATTTGTCACCATTTTTCAAACTTGTTATGACATATTTATTTTGTAACCTTATGCATGTTGATTATTTCACAATGGGTGAAGAGAAGTGCAGTTTCATTCTGTGTCACTTAACACTCACTTGAATCACACTGAAGCAATGTGACATTTCTCATTTAATAAATACATTTTTTAAA
Organism: Thalassophryne amazonica; assembly: GCF_902500255.1. Classification (NCBI taxonomy): domain Eukaryota; kingdom Metazoa; phylum Chordata; class Actinopteri; order Batrachoidiformes; family Batrachoididae; genus Thalassophryne; species Thalassophryne amazonica. The sequence goes on from NC_047124.1 coordinate 5,317,407, forward strand.
ATCAAAGTTAAAAAATGTTCTGATCGTGCTTTTAAATGTTATTGTAGATTTCTGGATGTTTAACACATGCAAAGCACAAGATCACGGGGACTGGTGCAACGTTTTTATCTCCGACAGGCTGCTGGATCAAACAAAAGTTTGTGTGAATAGAAACCAGAGTGTCAGCCCAAATTTAAACGAAAATAATGAATTCATTACCGACCTCTTTCATCCAATTCCAGACGGATTTACAATCTAATGCAACACTGACTCGACTGAACGCAGTGACAAAAAACACCACAGGTAAGTATCAGAGAGCAGCAGGTGGACACAACAGTATGAAATAAAGTTTGCAGACTTCAGGATAAAAAACTATGTCATCTTCTTGTTAATATGGCATCATTATGGTTTTCAAGCAAGTTCAAATGTGATAGGAGGATGTAAACAGCCCCTAATAAAGTGAGCATGTGAGCAGGAACATGAATAAAATGTGAACACACCCACTGAGAAACAGAAACATGAGCAGAACCCACCACCATAAACAAACAAACAAACAAAAAATCCACATTGCCAAGTATCACTCCATTTCCTTCCATTTTTTTCTGACGTTCACCAAGTATGTGCAAGTTTACTTGAACAAATTGAAGAGACCATTCCATCTGCACCTGAAAACCACCTCCAACTTTAGACCCAGAACGCACAAACAGAGCCAGATACTCACCCTCTTTCGGGATCCAGCGCGATGGCCCTCGGCTGGTCCAGCTCCTCCCAAAACAAAACTTTCCTCAAAGAGCCGTCAAGCTCCGCCACCTCAATCCGATTTGTTTCCGAGTCTGTCCAGTAAAGTTTACTCCCCAGCCAATCACAGGCCAGTCCATCCGGGGAGGCCAAGCCCGGAACCACCGTCTGGACGGCGCTGGCTCCCGACTGGTTGAAGATGGTGCGTTTGATGGCTTCCTCGCTCACGTCGCTCCAATAGATGAGACCCTTTGAATAAACATAGTCCACGGCGGCAGCGTCCTCCAGTCCTCCCACCACCACCGTGGCATTGGTCTTCCCGTGTGTCGCGTCCACGAGCCGCAGGTCTCGTCTGTTAGCATAAAGCAGCGGGACTCCTGGAAAACACGGCATGATTAAGAATCTAATTTTTGATCTTGTGTGAAGATGTACACAAATGTACTGCAGGTTTTTCCTCATTTTTTTTAAATGCTACTCTTCTTGCTCTTTGGGATACTTCGGCTCTACAACAGCTACTTTTGGATGGGGGTTGACAAAATTGTTAATATTTACAACAGCAGTTGCTGCCTGGTTTTTAGCACATCACCAGAGATAAACAAGCTTGGTTCAACATCTGTGCCGTCCTAAAACTGTGTACTGTGATGACAGAGCAATAAATCTGCTGAGTGTGAACAGTAAGAAAAGTTATTCTCCGTGGCGGATTGATGACATGAGAAGCAGTCGCAGAGTCCTGGTCGCTCTGCTGGATTCTGGCACTTTGCCGATCACACACTCTGACACTTCCACTGCTACGTGTCGTCAGATCAGCGCTGAGGTCACACAGGGCCATGCAGCTCTGCCTCACTGTGTGTTTTCTCTTCACTCAGTGGGAATTTCCTTCTACAAATATTTAGAAAATCATAGAACATCAAGTGACACTTGCAGGGCAACTTTCAAACCGCGCAGAGGCAAACACGAGCAGAGCAGCGCCTCAGGTTGCTAATACACACATTGCCATGACACTTTCAAGACGGACAAAACAGCAACCTTTGGTTTGTGTTTAAACGGTCAACACCTATTTGAAATCTTGCAGCCTTCTTTAGCTGGAATCAGATGTGATGGACTCATCATATGAACGAAGTGCAAACTAGAGGGACACTTGATATTGTATACCTGTCCAAAGGCAAAACCATCCTGTAATTTTGCATTAGAATTACAAACATAACTGCTAATTTGTAGCACTACTCGTTAGAATAAAACATTTAGTCACACCTGTATCCACCATTCCTGATTCAAATCTGCACCAAATATCACTTATTTCCTTTGATAGAACATGTATGAATGAAAGATTCCATCAAGAGCAGTGGGTAAATTTTGACAAAAGAATTAAAACAGTCCAAAGCATCCACTAGGATGCGAGTGGATGATATAAACAGTCCTGTTTAATGTATAGGGAATAAACTGATCTGGGATCTGTTAACAGTCACTCGAGTAACAAACGGTTCCAGGATCATTGTTACAGGTTGTTGGTGTAATAAACAAAACTGGACATCATCCTTAGGTGCATTTGGTCTAAGAAACTGATCTGTGATTTGGTTCTTTTGGGTATTATTACGGGTATTTAGTGTAACAAACTGATATTGAACTGATTTGTATAATGTATGTCTTTTTTCTGCATAATAAACTGATCAGTTCATACTGAAGTCACCCCACCGCGAACTTGTCCCAGGTTAAGTCACCCCAGTACAGGTGAAGTCACCCCACTCTAGTAACAATATTTCAATTCTGACATGTTCATGTCAGAACTGAAATGTTCAGGTTTTGTGAGTGAGATGATGTTTTAAGGTAAGGGAATGTAATTGTCAGGTAAAAAGCCCACTGATGGGAGAAGCAGGGTCCCTAACTTTAAACTAGTCATTCTTAATTATTTAAGAAAATAAGCATGGATAGCGGGAGTGGGGTGACTTCACCTGGTGCGTGTTCGCAGTGGGGTGACTTTACTCGCTACCAACTGATCTGGGATTGGTTCTTTCATGTAAATGTTATAATAAATTAATCGAGGATCAGCTCTTGCATTTTTTAAGAAGCATATTAAACTGATCTGGAACCAGTTTCTATGGGTTTATATTCTAATCACTGGAAATGGAATTGGCTTTCAGTGAAATAAAATGATCTGGTATTAAGAGTGCTCTCTTAAAGATGACTTATGTCACATTTCTGCCTGATTCCTCTAACTTCATCTGTTCCTTAGCTATAACACTGCAGTTGTGTTGCACCTTTGGGACAAATTTGTTCAATCCTGGGTGTTACTTTTGGACTCCTACATTCTGCATAGTTCCAAGCTTTTATGTTTTTGTTTGACAGATCATATGGTTGCTTGTGGTACCATAAATGTTATGACTCCTAAGGAGAAAAATGGTTTGTGCAGATGAAAAATTTTGCTCTGGAAGACTTGGCTTGATTTTTTTTTTTTTACAGAAACAAACACACACACACACACTCCAAGTAAGCTTTCAAATACAACCAAAGGTTAACAAATTACCCTTTAATTATGCCATTTAGTCATCCAGAAGTTTTTACAAGTGAGTCCAACAGTTTCTGGAATTTTGCATGTTGTTTAAAGATGATGCCACCTTGATGTATGAGTTTCATAGAACACTGAATGGTGGTGGACCAAATCAAAGCTTTTGTGCTTCAGAAACTGGCTGCCACTTCCAGAAGGGTGCTGCACACCTCAGAATCTGTTCCTGTAACTATTACTTGAATGGAAGTTTATGTGGAAATAAAGGAGACATTCTGTTTGATCAAACAGAACAGATGCAGTTTGAATGTTTTAAAACAGAGTATATGGAAACTTAACAATTGTATCTTAAAACTAAACGGTTTTTTTTTTAGATTTTTTTTTCCCACGAGAACAAATCCCTTTACTTAAACACTTGACTACTTTTCAGTCGATCAAATAATCAATTGATTTACCGTAATATCAATATCTGACATAATAACTAAGAATTACTGTCACCATCGATTAATTCATTAATATTTATTAAGTAGATGAAAATTCCATTCAGTTTCCCCACAGCAAGAACGTATGTATTTGGTCCATAAGTAATCTAAAACCAGGTCAAAGTGAGAAAAGTTAAAAACTGGCAGTTGTAAGGTTAAAGTCACAGAATCGCCTTACTTTATACGATTTAATCGTATTATCGCCACGGTCGATTAGAGGGTTATCTTCCTGATTATTTTCGGTTATTTTGGTGTTAGCCACTAGCCAGTGAGCTAAAGGAGCAGGTTGAAAGTTAGCGCTGTGGATCCGCCGGCGAAGCGCCTGGCGGCGGGCAGCGCGCGGCCACGGGGCCGCTGCTGTGGACGTTTTTCTCAGCTCCGCGAAGCTAACGTTAGCCTGGCTACTCGGCGCGGGCCCCGGCCTCACAGCTCCACGAACCCACACGGAGGACGTTTTCCCCGCTCTTAACGTCACTTTAAAGACACCTGCGAGCAGCACACGAAGGAAAAACACGCGTGGAAAAAGTCACGGAACTCACCTTGTACCACAAAACAAAAACTACACAACAACAAAGTGGGCAGCACGGCAGCCATCTCCATGTTTGTGCTCCCGGGCCTCTCAGCGCTCTCTGCCCATCGCTGCGGCCTCCCACTCGGGCACACAATGCGGATTTTCCAGTAATATTCCCGTCGGGATAACAGCGGCCAAACGTACGTTAAAACATTCCCACTTCCATCCCGGCTGCTGCGCGAACTACGTCCGATCAACTCCGCCACATTGTCCTGCAGGAGCTCCGTGTCCTTCCGCTCCGAGCCTCCGCCGTTCCACTCGCTGCTATTGTTGGAGAGCTTTCATGCTCTCAGTCCCAGATAAAGTCCGGACACACGAACCGGCCGCCGGGGGCACGACTGACCGCCGCCGAACACCGAACAAACACCCCGGCAATAAAAAATAAATAACAATAAAGAACCGAAGTTAGTGCGCCAAACACACGAGTTCAACGTTTGCGTTCACATTCCAATGGGACTATTTTATCAGAGAGTGCCAGCGGTTTGTGTCCACTGTAAAAAGTTCCAACACAAAGGAGAAAAGTCTGGAAAAAAGTCTGAAATTTACAAGATTGACAAAAAAAACAAAAAAAAAACGGGCAAAATCTGAATTCTCTACTAAAAATACGAGCAAGTGGCTTGACTTAAAAAAAGCAAGAGGAAAAAAGAAAAGAAAAATCCTTCCAGAAAATATAAGGGGGGGGGGGGGGGGGGGGCTACAGTTTGTATCAAAAGTCTGTGAGATACGTGAGATGAATGTCATGGGGTGAAAAGTCTGAGCAAATGGCTTGACTTTTTCAAAAATTAAAAAATAAAGAAATAAACATAAAAGCGAGAAAAAAATAATCATCTCAACAAAAAGTGATAACAGGGGAATTCCATATCAAAAGTCTCAGCAAATGGGTTGACTTTTCAAAATCACAAAAACCAAAACAGAGGAAAAGAGAGAAAAAAAACAAGAGGGAAAAAAAAGAAAAAACATGTGAGATGAATGTCTTGGTGTGAAAATTCTGTACTAAAAGTCTGAGCAAATGACTTGACTTTTCAAAAATGTAAATAAATAAAAAGAATAAAAAAATAAAAGCAAGAAAAAAATAATCTCAGCAAAAAAATGGTAACGAAAATTCTGTATCAAAAGTCTCAGCAAATGGGTTGACTTTTCATCATTACAAAAACAGGGGGGGAAAAAGTGAGAGAAAAAAAGAAAAAATTATGATAATGCAAGATTAATGTCATGGGGTGAGAATTTTGTCACAAAACTCGGAGCAAGTGGCTGAACTTTTTCAAAATTACAAATGTATGACCATAAAGTGGCCCAAGATTAATGGTGGACAAAAAGTGGATTTACGACAACTGAAAAGGTCTATGAAAAAAAATCCAATATTCAAGACTATAGATTGAAACAGGAAACCGGAAGAAGTTAAAAAAATAAAAATCCATCTTGAGACAAATTACAAAAAAAAAGCTACTTCCAAAAGTCATATTTTAGATTTAAAAAAATATGAATTTTTGTTTTCAGAAAAGCTGTAAAAGACAAAAGCAATCTAATTTAAGACAACAAAAATACTAGCTACAAAAAGTTTAAATAATTACTCATATTTCTGATTAAATTGTTTAATCACAAATATCAGGAATTTTTAAATTGCAGAAGACAAGAAAAAAAGCTTTGTCATCCTTTTTTGGTAAGGAAAGGGTGACAATCTTGATTCCAGTTAAGTACAGGACAAGTGCTTGATAGATCTCAGTTCGTTACTCGTTGAGTCTCTCTTCACACCTGTGACCCTCACCGAGGCTCCCAGGGGACTCACTGAATTACTGCAGTCTTTTGATTTTCACAGACTTTAATTTAGTCCATTTAACCTGAGATTTTGCAGGATCCTCAGCAACTTGCTGGACCCACAGGCTGTTGGACTGACTGGATGCAGGCTGAATGACCCCCGCCGCCCCACCCACACACCCACACACACACACACACACACACACACACACGGTGAGCAGGAGTTTGTCAGTGACGTCATAGGCCTGGATTCATCCTCTGTAAAAATTAATCATAAGAATTTCATTAATCCCGAAGGAAATCATAACACAACTCCTTCAAAATCCACATTTTAATTCTTACAAGAGAAACATCAAATTTTAAACTTATGCAAAAGCATCACTTCACGAAAGAAGACCAAACTGTGACCAAGTGAAGTCACGTGACGTGGCAAAAAAAAAACAGAATAAATAAATAAGTGAACTAAGTGACGTAAGAATTGAAGAGGCACCTGCAGGCTGCTGTTGCCACATGCTGGCCAAACATGGTTCCTCCACTTTAGTCCATCATTTCCGGTGTCGCAGACCAAACAGTTCGCCCCTAAAAATCGGTCCGTCTTTTGCATCTGCGCACGTGTCATTTCGGACCACAGCAGCACGTCTGAGCTGGAGTCTCTTCACCCAAAGCAATCAAATAGCTTAATAGGATTATTAACCATCAGATAATAAAGGTAAAATCTCTTAAATCATTCTAAAGTCAGCTTGAAGCAGAAACTCTGCGAATTTCCGTGATGCTTTGAAATGACCGATGCCACGCAGTGAGCACATCAGCTAGCAGATCGTTTTGCTGCGGCGCTCTGATCGCTTCATCTGTGTTTTATGATGAAATAATGCTGAATTTATGTGGAAATGATTGTTGTACAAAAGCTTCAGGTATCTGTTGCTGAGACATATGATGGCTGGAGTGCAGCTTGAAGCAGAAACACGGTTTTAATCCGTGAACCGCGGCTAATGACACGACCGATTGTTAGGGGGGACCGTTCGGGCCGGTTACACTAGTACACACAGGTATGTACTCGTACGTGTACTCATATTCATAAGAGATTCAGTGAGCAGTACACAAGTAATCAGAGTACTTTCACAATTTGTATTAACATGAAATACATGAGCCTTTGACATCAGGAAAATAAGTAAAATCCCAACCAATTAAAAAAAAACTGCAAATCAAAAAGTGGAAAAAAAAGCGTCTTTAGAAATTACATTTCCTTTTTGTCTTTTACGCATAATTATACAGATACTTAAATTAAGTTGATTAGAAGTACTTTGTGTCTGATATAGCAGGCTGTCAATCAACTGAAGGGTTGGTGGTTCAGTTCCTGATTCCTGCTGAGTGTCAAAATTTCCTTGAAACTGCTTATGATTGGGGGCCCCTCCGCTCCCTACTCACACACATCCAAAGTTATTTTTAGGATAACAATGTGGTTTAACACACAAGTTTAAAAGAAGCACATCAGATTATTCAAGGAAAAAACAAGGTTAGAATAGTGCATTAATTAAAAAAAAGATTTGCATCCATTATTAAAAGTCCAGCCACAGGGGAGACAAAGTAGAAAACGACACAGAGACGAGCAGCCATATGGCTACGGTCCAAAAAAAACAAAACAAAAAAACAACATACAGATGGACAAAAAACAAACAAACAAAAAAAATAATAATCTGTCATTAATCCACGTCAGCGCTGCACACTTCCTGAGTCTGAACGAAGAAAATATTGCTGCTCATTCTTTATGTTCTGTCGCCACCTAAAGGGTTACTATATGGAGGCATATTTCTGCCAAATCAAGAGTGGGAATTATCCTCACAAACTAGTCCTCAAAACTGTGAAATGTGAAGTTATCGGGATGGGGGCTTATATGGTACAATTTTTTTTTACAAGCTTTGTCTTTTTTTAAACCCAGTTTTCAGACTAAGCCAATAACACAATACTGGATGTGTTTTTCCTTTCTATCAAATTTGTCACTTACAGGCCACCATCGTCACACCCTGTAATATGTTGATGTCAGAGCTCTCATCCCATCAGTGCCCAATGTTCACCAAAAGCTCAGGTGTGGCCTCCTCATAGCCACAAACACCGTTGGATCCAGTCCTTCTTTTTACTGGGTGGAGCTAGAAAGAGGGACTGGATCAAGGAGACTATGCCCCACCCCCAAAACAAGACAGGTCAGAAAGAACAAAAGGAAACTGTGCTATTGTGGACCAAGAGTACTCAAGTAGTTCACTTACAAGCCAGTAATGTATAAACAAGTATTGACAGAAGTATAAAGTTAACTAGAGTGAAATCAGAGAGCACACACTCCTGCCAAAGTCCAACAGTCTGTCATCAGAATATCTACACATCTTTGTGATGTCATAAGGCAAGTGTCATCACATTCACCATCTTTGTGACATCACATAGGCTAAATGTTTGTTTGACCGCGCCTTGGGGCAACTGTTTGTTGTGATTTGGCACTATATAAAAAAAAAGTTGATTGATTGATTGACCGGAAGAAAAACATAATTTTGTCAAACTCTTGAGATATCCGGTTGACAGACAAGTAATAACGTGGTTATCTGAAAGTAACGCTGACCCTTTAACCAATCAGGTTTAAGTATTCTCTGTGGTTCTGTTAGACACTTCCTTTAACACAGTGACACATTTTAGTGATATTTATAAATTAAAATATTAGGGGATGAACATCAGCCGCTCAAACTTCGCATGTTGTAGATTCTGTCCTCCTGAGCTTCCGCTGAAAAACTCAAACACGCCCGTGAGGGGTTTGTGTTGCCGTGGCAATGGCGCTCACACTTCGTAGTGCAGGTCGTTGAGCTCCAGTCTTGTGTAGTGGCGCCTGTCGAAGGACTCCATTGCTTTGCGTCCACCCACAGCCAGAGCCAGAGTCAGCACAGCCAGTGCCAGCACCATGAACGCCACCGTGCCGCTCTTCATTGCCGCCCTGGCCGCCATGGCTTTGCCCTGAGCGACACGATCCACAGCAGAGACCGGTTTCTGGAGGGTCTGATCAGCCTGGACGGCACCTTTTGCTGTGATGACAAGGCTGGATCCCGGAGACGTCCATGTGGTGTATGACTCAGCGACTACTGTGACTGTAGTAGTAGTACTCAGGGTAGTCACAGCAGTAGTAGGAAGAGGAGTAGCAGTAGAAGTGATAATCATAACAGTAGTTGTAGTTGAAGGAGTTGTGGCAGGAGTCGTGGTACTAGGAATAGTACTCATGGCAGTAGTAGGCATGGTGGTAATAGTACCAGTAGTCGTCGTAGTTACAAAGGTGGCGGTCTTGGTGGTGGGTGGCGGTTCAGCAGTAACCCTGCTGGTCATTTCAATAACATGTGATGTCACAGCCTTCTGTGTCGTCGTGGTAACAGCATGAATCTTTGCTTTCTTGGAGGTTTTGTTTTGCTTTTTGCTCATTTTGTTTGGCTTTCTTGTCGTGATGATCGATGCTACTGTAGGAGTAGCTGGAGTGGTTGTGGTAGTGCTCTGAGCGGTTGTGGTAGTAAAGGGTGTAGTAGGAGTTGGGGTGGTGGTTGTGGTGGTTACCGTGGTTGCCACTGGCAGTGTGGGTACGATAAGAATGGGTGGAGCTTCTGTTGTGGCAGCTGGTGGTTGCACGGTGGTTGAGGTCGCTGGTGTTGTGGTGGTGGTGGTCATCGTTGTGGTAATGGTGGCTTGTGGTGTTGTTACAGCCGGTGAGGTGGTTGCTGTGGTGACTGGTTGTATAGTGGGTGTACTTGGGGCGGATGTGGTGGTTTGTTCTTTGGTTACAAGTCTGATCATGGTCGGATGAATTACGCCTGTTCAGAGAAATAAAACAAAATCCAAAAGTGAGAGGAAATCTTTTTTTTTAAGAACCTGGAAGTTTGAGTCTCACATAAGTACAACCCCTGGCAAAAATTATGGAATCACCGGCCTCGGAGGATGTTCATTCAGTTGTTTAATTTTGTAGAAAAAAAGCAGATCACAGACATGACACAAAACTAAAGTCATTTCAAATGGCAACTTTCTGGCTTTAAGAAACACTATAAGAAATCAGGAAAAAAAATTACGGCAGTCAGTAATGGTTACTTTTTTAGACCAAGCAGAGGGAAAAAAATATGGAATCACTCAATTCTGAGGAAAAAATTATGGAATCATGAAAAACAAAAGAACGCTCCAACACATCACTAGTATTTTGTTGCACCACCTCTGACTTTTATAACAGCTTGCAGTCTCTGAGGCATGGACTTAATGAGTGACAAACAGTACTCTTCATCAATCTGGCTCCAACTTTCTCTGATTGCTGTTGCCAGATCAGCTTTGCAGGTTGGAGCCTTGTCATGGACCATTTTCTTCAATTTCCACCAAAGATTTTCAATTGGATTAAGATCCGGACTATTTGCAGGCCATGACATTGACCCTATGTGTATTTTTGCAAGGAATGTTTTCACAGTTTTTGCTCTATGGCAAGATGCATTATCATCTTGAAAAATGATTTCATCATCCCCAAACATCCTTTCAATTGATGGGATAAGAAAAGTGTCCAAAATATCAACGTAAACTTGTGCATTTATTGATGATGTAATGACAGCCATCTCCCCAGTGCCTAAACCTGACATGCAGCCCCATATCATCAATGACTGTGGAAATTTACATGTTCTCTTCAGGCAGTCATCTTTATAAATCTCATTGGAATGGCACCAAACAAAAGTTCCAGCATCATCACCTTGCCCAATGCAGATTCGAGATTCATCACTGAATATGACTTTCATCCAGTCATGTACAGTCCACGATTGCTTTTCCTTAGCCCATTGTAACCTTGTTTTTTTTCTGTTTAGGTGTTAATGATGGCTTTCGTTTAGCTTTTCTGTATGTAAATCCCATTTCCTTTAGGCGATTTCTTACAGTTCGGTCACAGACGTTGACTCCAGTTTCCTCCCATTCATTCCTCATTTGTTTTGTTGTGCATTTTCGATTTTTGAGACATATTGCTTTAAGTTTTCTGTCTTGACGCTTTGATGTCTTCCTTGGTCTACCAGTATGTTTGCCTTTAACAACCTTCCCATGTTGTTTGTATTTGGTCCAGAGTTTAGACACAGCTGACTGTGAACAACCAACATCTTTTGCAACATTGCGTGATGATTTACCCTCTTTTAAGAGTTTGATAATCCTCTCCTTTGTTTCAATTGACATCTCGTGTTGGAGCCATGATTCATGTCAGTCCACTTGGTGCAACAGCTCTCCAAGGTGTGATCACTCCTTTTTAGATGCAGACTAACGAGCAGATCTGATATGATGCAGGTGTTAGTTTTGGGGATGAAAATTTACAGGGTGATTCCATAATTTTTTCCTCAGAATTGAGTGATTCCATATTTTTTTTCCCTCTGCTTGGTCTAAAAAAGTAACCGTTACTGACTGCCACAATTTTTTTCTTGATTTCTTATAGTGTTTCTTAAAGCCAGAAAGTTGCCATTTGAAATGACTTTAGTTTTGTGTCATGTCTGTGATCTGCTTTTTTTCTACAAAATTAAACAACTGAATGAACATCCTCCGAGGCCGGTGAGTCCATAATTTTTGCCAGGGTTGTAAATAAAGGCAGTAGAAAGATCTAACAGGTGAGTTACGAGACGGTGGCGTTTGTTGTTTCTACGTCTGGAGGCGACGGATTCATTTATTATCCATCTGTTTGCTCACCGCATGTTACAGCATATCTGTGCAACTTTTACAAAGCATAGCAACACTTGAGTGTAAATCACGTTATGGAGTCAAAACGTGAGACATAAGGACATCTGGACTTCCTAAACCAGAATTAGAAAGTGTTAAGTTAAAAACTGTGAGTTCCGGAAGATATTAAAAATCAACATTATACAATACTAAATTAAAAGTGAACATATTAAGACATTCAAAATTTTACTAAATTTTGAAAATCTCAATGAAGTGTTTGAGGACAAACACTTCAGGAATAACACTAGGTGGCGCACATTTGCAATGAATATTGGTCACACCATCTGATTTTATCTCTCTCTCTGACACACGCACACAAAACATAAGGCAAATAACATTTTGTAAGTTTTATTTTGGCTAACTGAACACACCTTTCAAATCCAATAAATATTTTTCAATCATCTAAATGACTGTTTACAAAAAATTGTATGTTTTAGCCAAAATGCTTTTAATCTCTCAATAGTTACAGTTCACTGTGTGAATCAGTTTTTAATAATATCCCACTTCTGACACCAATCAACTAGCCCTGAAAATGGATGACACTAGTGCGTCAGACCCATACCCGGCCATAATATAATAGCTTTTAGAAATCAGGTAATTTTTATCACTTATCAGCAGGCTTTTAAGGTGGCAGTAATTAAACCATTACTTAAAAAGCCATCACTTGACCCAGCTATCTTAGCTAATTATAGGCCAATCTCCAACCTTCCTTTTCTCTCAAAAATTCTTGAAAGGGTAGTTGTAAAACAGCTAACTGATCATCTGCAGAGGAATGGTCTATTTGAAGAGTTTCAGTCAGGTTTTAGAATTCATCATAGTACAGAAACAGCATTAGTGAAGGTTACAAATGATCTTCTTATGGCCTCGGACAGTGGACTCATCTCTGTGCTTGTTCTGTTAGACCTCAGTGCTGCTTTTGATACTGTTGACCATAAAATTTTATTACAGAGATTAGAGCATGCCATAGGTATTAAAGGCACTGCGCTGCGGTGGTTTGAATCATATTTGTCTAATAGATTACAATTTGTTCATGTAAATGGGGAATCTTCTTCACAGACTAAAGTTAATTATGGAGTTCCACAAGGTTCTGTGCTAGGACCAATTTTATTTACTTTATACATGCTTCCCTTAGGCAGTATTATTAGACGGTATTGCTTAAATTTTCATTGTTACGCAGATGATACCCAGCTTTATCTATCCATGAAGCCAGAGGACACACACCAATTAGCTAAACTGCAGGATTGTCTTACAGACATAAAGACATGGATGACCTCTAATTTCCTGCTTTTAAACTCAGATAAAACTGAAGTTATTGTACTTGGCCCCACAAATCTTAGAAACATGGTGTCTAACCAGATCCTTACTCTGGATGGCATTACCCTGACCTCTAGTAATACTGTGAGAAATCTTGGAGTCATTTTTGATCAGGATATGTCATTCAAAGCGCATATTAAACAAATATGTAGGACTGCTTTTTTGCATTTACGCAATATCTCTAAAATCAGAAAGGTCTTGTCTCAGAGTGATGCTGAAAAACTAATTCATGCATTTATTTCCTCTAGGCTGGACTATTGTAATTCATTATTATCAGGTTGTCCTAAAAGTTCCCTAAAAAGCCTTCAGTTAATTCAAAATGCTGCAGCTAGAGTACTGACGGGGACTAGAAGGAGAGAGCATATCTCACCCATATTGGCCTCTCTTCATTGGCTTCCTGTTAATTCTAGAATAGAATTTAAAATTCTTCTTCTTACTTATAAGGTTTTGAATAATCAGGTCCCATCTTATCTTAGGGACCTCGTAGTACCATATCACCCCAATAGAGCGCTTCGCTCTCAGACTGCAGGCTTACTTGTAGTTCCTAGGGTTTGTAAGAGTAGAATGGGAGGCAGAGCCTTCAGCTTTCAGGCTCCTCTCCTGTGGAACCAGCTCCCAATTCAGATCAGGGAGACAGACACCCTCTCTACTTTTAAGATTAGGCTTAAAACTTTCCTTTTGCTAAAGCTTATAGTTAGGGCTGGATCAGGTGACCCTGAACCATCCCTTAGTTATGCTGCTATAGACGTAGACTGCTGGGGGGTTCCCATGATGCACTGTTTCTTTCTCTTTTTGCTCTGTATGCACCACTCTGCATTTAATCATTAGTGATCGATCTCTGCTCCCCTCCACAGCATGTCTTTTTCTTGGTTCTCTCCCTCAGCCCCAACCAGTCCCAGCAGAAGACTGCCCCTCCCTGAGCCTGGTTCTGCTGGAGGTTTCTTCCTGTTAAAAGGGAGTTTTTCCTTCCCACTGTAGCCAAGTGCTTGCTCACAGGGGGTCGTTTTGACCGTTGGGGTTTTACATAATTATTGTATGGCCTTGCCTTACAATATAAAGCGCCTTGGGGCAACTGTTTGTTGTGATTTGGCGCTATATAAAAAAATTGATTGATTGATTGGTTTATTGTCTTCCTGGCAGAAATGAGCTTCTTTACATTTAACTTCTGTCAGCTGTACTTTTTTCCACATTAAACTGCAGCTCATGGTTACGGACCTAGCGGGTGTTTGACGGACGGCAGGTGTCTGTACCTTTGAAGATGTCGTAGGTGTTGACACCGCTCTGGGCCTTCTTTAACGGACAGTCCTGCTCTTTGTTGCAGTGGAACAAGAAGCAGTTCTCCTCACCGGGCCCTTTGAGGTCATTGAACACGACCATGTTGCATTTGGCATCTGCAGGAAAACAAGAACACGGTGGCACATTATCACTACACAAAGTACACAAAATGTCACAATAATACTTGTATATGTATGTTTCCAGCATCACCTGGCCCTGATGCATCACTCACCTGGTTTGACCTCCTCTGAGCAGCAGGACAGGATACAGGCTCGCTCCGAAGACACGAGTCTGGCGTCCATGGCCGTCCCTTCTTGGTGTAAGACGAATCCCATGTCGACGATGGCGCTCTGGTGCTGTCTGGAGAAACACGTCTCTGGCTCCATGCCTGAAGCCATCAGCATCAGCATGATGGTGACCAGTAGTTGCACGGAGGATGTGGGCGGAGTCATGGCTGCAGCAGATCTGCTGTTCACAAACGCTCAGAGTCCACAGCGGGAGAGCAGAGATCCAAACAGATGTACTGCAGGTCAGACAAGATGTCGAGGGTTTACAGTTATAAATCCAGCAAGAGAATGGTCGTCAACAATAAAGTGCACTGGAGGTGCACTTTATTACACAATGATGTGGCCACAAACAATTTAACTTCCTGTTGCTGCAGGAAAAAGTCAATGCTAATCACAAAGGTGTTGTGAAAAGAGCGGCGTACACAAACTTGGTGGCCCGTGACTTTTTGCTTCGGCCCAGCAGCAGTTACGTGGATGCAAATATCTAACATGAAGCTGGAGTACCACTGAAAAGCGTGCGTACAACCGCCAACGCCACTGTCACAAAAAAAAAAAAAAAAAAACGTATGCCCTTCCTGACGCAACTCCACATTACATGGAGACATGTGGCAGGGGTGGATTTAAACTGGCAACCTTCCGCACTGAAGCCAGTGCACACTAACCGTTTGACTACCACCCCACTGCTCTCAGTGTCCATTAAACCCATCAATTACTTTGAGATAAAAGGGGGCAGTAACTTCTACATTTTAACATCACACACTGACCACCAGAGGGCAGTAACTATTAGATTTAGTTTAATAATAAACACTGACCACCAGAGGGGAGCAACTAAGAGTTATTGTAATATACTGAGGCATAAAGGATTTAAGAGCTAACTATCTGAAGACATGAATTACTTGAAGAGAATGTACAGTTCAGTATGGGTCAGTGGACACACCCCCATCAGTGTTGTCATAACAACAACGTGCTCTGAAATGTTTCTTACTGCAGTATTAACTTCATTTCAAAGTTCACAGAGAAAGTGATGCCTTTGTGGAACATCAGAGCATGTTCCTCAAAAGCTTCTATGTGATACTTTGAGATCCTACTTTCTGCTGTTTCTGAGTCCCAGATCTGTCAGAACTGACAGCAGAATAAAAATAGAATTCAATCTGTGGAGTAAAAATAGAAAACTATAAATGGAAAACACACTTTAAAAAAGGCAAGGTCAGCTGTTATTTTACACACTAAAAACATGTTAAAAATACAAACAGCTGTCATTTATGGTAAACTGGCTTAAACAGGTAAACTTACCAATAAACTTTTTTTTCCTGCTTGTCAAAAGCAGACTGAAGACCTTCAGGTTTTGGTCAAATTCAGGATATGTTATGATCTTGATGATCTAATTAACTAGTTTCTAATGAACCCAATAATTAGTTGTAGCTTTAAAAACGACATTACACAGGCGCAATTTGTAGGATAAATAATTAGTAATGAATCAGCTCTTCATGATCACATTGTGTTGTTCAGTTAAAGTGGAAAATATTTTAACGTGGACAACTCACCAGGTGGCAGAAGGAGCAGTCCTCCATCAGAGGCTCAGCGGCTCTTTGGACCCACAGTCTACAGGGCAGGACTTTAGCCCGACTCCTGTGTGGGACGAGGCAAACTGTCACCTTATCGCCTTTACAGCGGCGCCTATCTGACCCACTATCACAGAGTTTAAGATAACAGCTGCTCTGCACAGTGGAGACACTCAACAGAATCAATCACCTCAAACGACAGCAAAGAGAAGCTGCACGTTTAAAGAGCTTGTCAGCGCGCACGCCACAGCTGGTTGAAATACCCAATATGTTATCTGCAGAGAACTTGGTGTCCACAATAATCAACACTCAACGAATGGTCAGTGGGTCAGCTAACAATTACAGGAAGAAGAAGAAAAGCCTGTATTGTCACTGTACATACAACAAAATTTGTCCTCTGCATTTACATATCTAATTACAGTTAGACACAATCCAGTCACTAGGGGCAACAAGCAGCCATAGTCAGGTGCCTTGCTCAAGGGCAGACAAACAAACTCTGGGGAAAAAAAAAAAGAACTTGGCCGCAGGGAGGAGGGGGAATTGAACCCCAGACCTTCTTACCAACTGAGACAAGAGTGTTAACCACTAAGGCACCATGTCGTCATGCAGTTAGACTTTGATGCAGCTTTATTCTTCAGAATTCATGGCTGAACGTGTCACCAACAATGTGTTCAGAGCCGTTTATAAGACATTTATATTATTGTAATAACACCAGACTCTGCAAAAAATAAATAAAAATAGAAAAGCAAATTCAACGTTACACATGGACACACACCACAAATATTGAACACAGCTTAAATGTAAAATGGATTTATCTTAAAGAGGGAGTTTTTGATTGATTTAGAAATTCCATACAAGACATACAGCAAAATACCATGTTAAAACATATGCCTGCATGAATACATTTATCATGGAATTTCAAGGATAACACAAAAAAAGTCAAAAGACTTATTTCCATTGTGGTCCTTATATAAAACAACTACAAAATAGGCAGCAAAAATTAATAAAATCTAGATAGATTAAAAATAAAATGAATACAATAAAAACAAAACCTTTAAAAAACAGGTAAGTGGTTAAAATAAGACAAATGTACACAGATTGGCTAGACTGGCTTTCTTTCTAAAACACAGTTGGTCAAAAATTACTTTACCATTCTCTTAAAACAGTTAAGATTATCACAAATTTGTACACCTGATGGCAACTGATTCCAACTAAAAACACCAATGTATTTAAAAGAATTTTTGCCAACATTTGTGGTGTATCTTGGTATCTTCTAGTTCTGCTGTTGTGTACCTCAGAGACATAACAAAAATAGGTCTGGAAATATTTGGGAGTTACCATGAATAATTTGATGAACATTATGTAAATCAAACTGAGTTACACATTTCTCTACGGTAACCAATTATGTTAAGTAAAAAGCAAAGGGGGGGGGGCAGAGCCGGGCTGTGGCCCCCTCTAACTACGCCCTTGTAATAAATGTCAAATTAAGTGTACTGCTCTAAGACTAATTACGACTTTTATTTTGACTGCTGAGATGATGTTACTACGACGTAAGTGACTAATTTTTCGCCTTCGTGTCGCCAAGCTAACTGGTGCTAATAATTTATGCTAACAAGAGACACAAAGCAGCCTGATGTCGTGAAATATTTATTTTCTCTGCCAGCACTTTACCTTATTTTTCACCGAGGACAGTGATTTTCTCGGCGTCCATTCGTCGGTGTTCGGTCCGGATTGGAAGTCCACCAGAACCTTTTCAAATCTGTTCAGTCTCCAAAAACCCAAAACGATTCTTCATTCATCCCGAGACTTCAGAGGACCAGGTGATTAAAAAAAATAAAAACCTGCTAAATGACCCAGAAATCATTCAAAAATAAACGCTGCTTTTCTCCTTCAAACGCTCCGCGAGAAACAGCGTCACGTTCCGAACATTTTCATCCGTTAACGTTTCATGTTTTGTTGCGTCCGCAGGATGATGAAGTGATGGCTGAAAGTGTGACCCATTTTATTCTTTGTCCTCAGAGGGGGGGAGGGGGAGGGGCAGGGGGCGTGTTCCTCCGCCAGAAAAACCCGCCATAACAAAAACGCTCGAAAAACAAACATTACTGCAAAAATTCTCCAGTCTGCTGGGGGAGATTTTTTATTTATTTATTTATTTTTAAATTAAACAAATAAGAAATAATATAATCTGTTTGAAAATAAGTCTCCAGTCAAAATAATAACAAAAATAACAATAATAATAGTAATAACAAAAAGAAGTTTGAAATTAAGTCTCCAGTCTGAAATTTAAGTTTGAAATAAAAACCAGTTTGACCATCAGCCTGCAGCCTGAAATTTTAAAAAGTTTGAAATGATAATTACAAACTTTGAAAAAAGTATGAAATAAAATGACACACTTTTTTAAGGAATTAAAGAAAAAACATAGTATGACCCAAAAAAAAAAACAAAAAAAACAAAGCCCCAAGTTTGAAATCAAAGCTTCCAGGTTGCAAATAACAAGTTTGAAATAATAGTTTATTTTGAAGATTAATATCTTTTAACAATAGTAGAGAAGCTTGAATCTTTGACTGGACTGGGTTGCTTGACGTGAGGACGTTTCGCTTCAAATCACAGAAGCTTCCTCAGCTAAAATTCTTGCTCTGGTAGTCTGACTTCTGTCTTGACTCTTGTAGAGAAGAATAAACCAGAAGCCAACAAAAGCTGGAGTTTTTTAACCTAACCAGACCCCTCCTACCGAGAGGCCGACTGCTATAGTCTGACTAAACAATAGCTCTAATTAGCACCTATTGTGCTCTAGTTAGCACTCTCCTAATGACAGGACGGAAGCCTCTCCTGATGGCTCCCTTGACTACTCTCCTGATGACGTGAATGACTCATTACCATGAACAAAAGACTGAAAGTGCTTTGACCCGAGTACCCCATTGTAAGGTCAAAGCAGTTTCAGTCTTTTGTTCATGGTAATGAGTCATTCACGTCATCAGGAGAGTCGTCAAGGGAGCCATCAGGGGAGGCTTCCATCCCATCATTAGGAGAGTGCTAACTAGCGCACAATAGGTGCTAATTAGAGCTATTGTTTAGTCACTAGCCTATAGCAGTCGGCCTCTCGGTAGGAGGGGTCTGGTTAGGTTAAAAAAAACTCCAGCTTTTGTTGGCTTCTGGTTTATTCTTCTCTACAAGAGTCAAGACAGAAGTCAGACTACCAGAGCAAGAATTTTACCTGAGGAAGCTTCTGTGATTTGAAGCGAAACGTCCTCACGTCAAGCAACCCAGTCCAGTTGAAGATTCAAGCTTCTCTACTATGGAAACCACCTGGACAACTGAGAGCCTTCACAGAAACATCTATTAACAATGTCTTTCCCCACATCAGTCACATTTCTCCTGCAGCAGGAGAACACGGCTATGGGAAAAGGTCTCTTGCAGCGTACTGCGTAGTGACGGCTGGGGGAATGTTCTCCCACAGTCCATACCAGAGAACCTTCATGCGCTGTCCCACAGAAGAGGCACGTTATGAGGAATGAAACAAAAACCTACTGTAAACAGCGGATGATTCTCTTTACTTGCAACAACAGACAAGAGTCCCGGTAGTCATGAATGACATCTTTAAATGGCTTTGACAGAGGTTGATGAATAATTGTGGACCCGCTGCTTCTAAGTCAAAAGCAGCGGGTCCACAATCAATGCACAGAAATGATCATTTTCCCGTTACACACCCTCGGAAACAGTGTTAACAGCCCGACTGCAGCGTAATTTTTTGCAGGCATGCTGTTGTAATGCTGGGGGGCGTTCATATACAGTGGGGCAAAAAGTATTTAGTCAGCCCGATTGTGCAAGTTCTCCTACTTAGAAAGATGAGAGAGGTCTGTAATTTTCATCATAGGTACACTTCAACTGTGAGAGACAAAATGAGGAAAAAAAAAAAAAAATCCAGGAAATCACATTTCTGCTTCAAACTGCCAGTCGTCATCTGTCTCAGCGACAGATATCTGAAGCTTTTGTACAACAATCATTTCCACATAAATTCAGGATTATTTCATCATAAAAGACAGGAGGCGATCAGAGCGCGACAGCAGTGACAGGAAATACATGCTTATGGTGAACAATCATACGGGCCACAAAAACCACAAGCATTTAAATAATTGTTTGAGCTCATCATGTAAATGAGGTGAACAGTGTAGAAATTAAACTACAGCACATCCTGTGGGGTCCAAATGTAATGGGACTCTTGTCTGCTGAGCTGTTTTGGAGCCGAGAACCCAGACAGCAAGTAAGATTTGTGTAAACTATTACTATGATTGTGTATTTTATAGCACAAAATTTTGCAGACATTGTTCGATACAACTTTTAAATCAATGTAATTTTACTTGGAATAGATTCAGCGTGTAAGAAAACAGAAAACAACACAATATGGAAATTAAACATTTTCTTACATGCAGTCGCAGTGATATTTTACATGTGACAGGAGACTCACTAAAAGGATAAAAAGAAGGAAACAAAGATCTGGTTTCTCCTTCAGAACATTTCATGACTCTGAAAGTTGAATCATTCAGCGTCATCCATCTCTACGTCACCCTGGCAACCTGATGTCTTCTTTTCCTTCGTCTTCTTGGCAGCAGCAGACGACACCTCATGTTTCTTCTGTGGTGGCGCCGTTGGTTCAACTAAAACAGTGAACATAAAATAAGATAACACCGGCCGAAGCAGAATGTCATCTAAAACCAGCTCATGTCTCTGTTGTTCTGCTTAACGGTGAAGCTGTAACCAGCCCAGTTCGTCCATTCATAGCCACAGATGTCCAGAACACCTTTAAAGCAGTCATCAGGATCTTGGAAGTTTCACCTCACTAGTATGATTTTTTTTTTTTTTTTTTTAGGTGAGCTTGCTGTAAATAAATTGACCAAACAAGACCATACTGTTCCCACTGATTATTGATTGATTGATTTAACCTTTGACCTGCCTAAATCCTGGCTGTAAAAGTGATGATGTCTAAGTGATGATGTTTAATGCCTGGATTATTTTGTTTGTTTGGTTTAATTTGTTTGTTCTCACCGTCCATTTGATTCTTCTCCTGCTGCATGTGTCGAAGCTGTTTGAGGAGTTTTTGTTTCTTCTTTCCAGACAGAGTAATGTTTGCTCTCTTACTCGAGCTGGAAAAACAGCAATAACAATTACAAAAGAAAAAAAAAAAAATCACAAGCTGGCTTCACACCACTGACACCTGAGGTGAGGAAAGCCAAAAGCAGCTTTAAAGTTTTAATATGAGATATGAAGCGAGCCAGCCATCTCCACAGGTTGCTATGGTTACTGACCTTCTCTTTTTTAAGTGATGGGCAGTGATGAGGCCCTGATCGACCACAGCACCAACGATCTGATGCTTCTTTCTTTTCTCTCGACCCAGAACTCGTCGCCGCTTAAAAAGTTTCTTCCCTAAATCCTGAAAGATGACCAACATGAAAATAACCAGACCTTGTATCCAAATGACAAATCAAGCCAAAATTTGGATTCATATCCCCAACATGATATGATTTAAATAAACTGTTTATAAACTTTCTAACTGAATGTTTTCAGCATCAAATTTTAAAATTATTCTGCATATTTTGTCTTGAGAGAAACATAATTATAAAGATTAATAAGATGTAAACATTAACCTTAACTGCACGATTCTATTTATGCAATTTCGGTTTTTTCTCCAGTTTTTGCTCCAAACACAAAATTCAGAAACATTTGAAGAGTGCACGTTCTCACGTTGTCCAGCAGAGGCCGCCGTTGTATTACAAGATATCGACACTTTTTGAAGAACAGCGTTTTTGCTTCACATTTACCCAATAACTCATTTACAAGGCTTCGTTTAGCCATCATTAATATTTAGAATAAGTCACCTAGTTGTCTTTTTAACTTATTTATAACCGCTTATAGCATGAGAATCTTAACGTAAATGTTAACATAATTCCCCAACCGCTTGAAAAACGCTTAAAAATATATGTTGAAGCTACACTCTATCACTAATATTTAATCTTGTCTAGTGACAAAAATAACGTTTTCTTACAGTTTTTGGTCTGTTTATCTTCGCAGACGGAGGCGACATGACGAAAACACATGGACTCGCTTCTTTTTAAATCTACGTTTTTGTCCACTTCGTCCTGGCTCATTATCGCCACCGTCAGTATCGGCTGCGTATTGCATTTATATGCCACGTCTCATAAAATAATTTATTTTCAGCAGCTTATCCGGGTCTTGGTCGCAGGTGGCAGCAGAGCTAGCAGCTCATCCCACATTTCCTTATCCTCAGCCAAATAAAATAAAATATATAAAAGTAGGGCAATAACACTGAGAAATAGCTGAATGGTAGTCAAAAGTAGAACATTTTTTAAATATATTTTTTATATATATTACAGTTTATAATTAAAAACATTCTTCTAAAAAATATCCAGAACATTTAAATGTACAATTCTAAAAAAAAAAATTAAATGTCACATTTACTATTGTGTGAAATTAATTATTTATTGTGAACTTTTTAAAAAAGTTGATTATTTCTATCAGCATTTAAACTCTTGCTCTGAATTTCTTCAGCAGCTAAGCAACTCAATCAAATCTGAAGTTAATGTGACAATAAAAACACAGAGGTCAGAGGTGAAATGTCAAATGTTTAATCTGTTCAGTACAGGGTGTCATGTCAGTGCAAGGGCCAAAAACAAAACTTTTACATTTTTGGTTTATGTACAAATATGAAGGTTTTTGTTGTGAAGCAGAGCAGTTTGTGGAAGAAACAAAGACGCAAGGCGAGGCTGTCGCCATCCTGAAGCATCATGGGAAAACGCCTCAAAAACATAAACAAACAAAACAGCAGCAAGAAACAAAAAGTTAGAGCTCATCGTCAGTTGAAGAATCACACAGAATTACAACTGCTGTTTTTCTTCATTTCACCCCAAAAACAACAAAATTAATGGTATATATTCATGTATGTAAAGTGCATTATTGTACAAAAATATAGAAGGTCAGCAGCACCTTGATACATTTACAAAATAAATACACCATTCAGACAAAATAAATTACTGCAAAACATCTGACATAATTGGAATAAAAAAGGTAACAAAAGCAAAGATTCACAACGAGTAAAATCTGTCGCCCCAGAGAGCATCAAATAATTTTATTATTATCATATTCTATCTATTCTGCTACATTTAGAATATTTACAGACAATAAATATTTTCCAATTTCTGTCCAAACAATCACTATTACAGACGACTGTAACAGGAATATTTAGGAGTCCAGTCCAACTGTCCGAAGGAGTCTGAAAGACAAACGAACAAACAAGCATCAGTTTACCAATTAAAACGCTTTCACATTTCATCTGAGTTTGGATCCTGTGTGTAAAAAATTTTTTTAAAAGTATTACATGAAAAATGTTACCAAAAAAAGGGAAAATTTCACTATAAAACAAAAATAAAATTGTTAAAATGTGAACAAAAATGTGAACTTTTTGACAGGGGCACACACACACACAAACCAATTTTTTTTTAATCGCTATTCCTTTCACTGATGTGTAAAAGTCATGTGACACTGAAGGTCTTTCTAGTTTTTTAATCTTAATAACCCTTTACTTAAAAAAAAGTCCTCTAAAATGTCAAGTTCCAACTTCTTTAAGGTGAAAAATTAGTTAAATCCATGACAGAAGTGAGTGTGTTTTATTACACAAAAATAAACGTTTATGAGGTGCAATACCTTGCTGAAATGCAGGGGGTGATATAAACAAGAAAAAAACGTAGATGGGGAAACGAATGATCGTGTGAAGTCTTAAAATTCCAAACCGAATAAGGTCAGCTCGCAACTCCACATTTATGACATATATGTTAGTCAGAACAGTTAGCATGAGGTCGCTAACGACTCTATCAACTGTCGTGGGCGCACAAACACAGTTTCATTAAATATTACGTGAGCAAACAAGCAGCCAAAGGCTCCGTCATCATCCAGGCTCTAAGTGACGTTGTAGTTTGGTGTAACATCTCACAGCGTGTCTGCTACTTAGTGTATGTAAAGAATA
Organism: Thalassophryne amazonica; assembly: GCF_902500255.1. Lineage (NCBI taxonomy): Eukaryota > Metazoa > Chordata > Actinopteri > Batrachoidiformes > Batrachoididae > Thalassophryne > Thalassophryne amazonica. The sequence goes on from NC_047124.1 coordinate 5,341,641, forward strand.
TCAGTCAGAAGCAGAATTTGTAGAAAAGTGAAATTTTGAACTTTTTTGTCAGAAAATGGGGAGGCGCTTCAAACCTTCATGAGTTTGCATGAATATATCCGATAATGTTGCGATAAAGGTTTAGACTGAGGCGCCCTTCACCGTCTTCTTTGTCAAGGATTTGAACAAATGTGAGAAAGTCTAAATACGTTTCAGTGATTATTCAAATGCTACTTTACATCACACTTATTAAGCTAACAGTAGCAATGAAAGCTAACGCAGTGAACAAGTACTCAAATGTTTTACATGATTATCTCATTGCTCCAGAAACAGCAACATATTCTTCGGTAAAAAAAAAAAATGTTTATCTCCATGTGGAAAGTTATTTATGTAGGTCATGTGACACTTGGGTTAGCCTCTGTGGCTAAGTGTTGGACACTAGGAGCCACATTTATTTTGACAACAACATATCCGCCAGCTTTTGGCTAACTGTGTAAGTTCTGTGTAAATATCCTTTGGGAGTCAGGAATCAGGTGGCTCTCCTCTGCCCTCTAGAGGGTGTACTTTATAATCCATCATATTAGCATATGGCTAATTCATGTGGCTCTGTGCCCACTGAATTCCATCAGATCTCAGAAGTGACAGAGTCTGTCCTGATTAGTTGGAGGATGGCTGGAGGACCGTTTCAGAACAGTGGGAGCAGTGAGCAGGTTTCTCTAAGTAGGACTGGAGTTATGCCAGGGAAGGCACCCGGTGTAAAATTTGTGCCAAATCTCAAATGTGGAACTGCACTGGAGACCCTGAGGAACCAGGGTCAGCAAAAAAAAAAAAAAAAGGCACATACATGGCTAATTATGTGGACATGAAACATCAACACTTTGGAGTTGGCCTTTTCCAAAAGTAAACCACAACCTCATTGGAATTCCACTACTGTGCATGATTTTCAGAAGTGTGCAAATATTTTGCACACTTTTGAGCTGGTCCATCTTCCAATACTATATGGAACATGATCATGACCTTTGGACTCACCTTTGTCAGAGATTGACAGCGTTTCAATGCAGCGCCCTCTGTAGGCCGAGAAGGTACCGCCACTCCAGGGGGAGACCACTCCCGGGCTCGTCTAGCCTCCAGCCTAATGACCGTGCCCGCCGCTTCCTCTTCTCACCCTCCCGTCTCTTGCCAGACCGGCCTTTCTTCTTCTTTTTACCAGATGCCTTCAGCACGCCGTCTTTGTATGTCTGAGACTTGTTGGTCTCCTGTGGCAGGTTGGTTCCTTCTTCCTCCTCCAGCTGGAAGGGGATGGGGAGGTTCTTGGTTCCTCCATGTGGTTTAGAGTGGAGGGTGCTGTCCGTGGTGCTCAGGTTGATGCCCAGGCCAATGGCCGGCAGCCCGCCGCTGGTGCCGCTCCCAATGGTGGCCCGGACGGGAATGTCGCGGATGTCGGCTGTGTGGACGTCGCCCAGCAGCTCGTGCAGCCACATGCGACGCTTTAGGTCCTGCAGCGTCCGACCTTTGTCATGCATCAGCTGAGCATGAGTCACTGAGCGTTTCCTGCAAAGAAAAAAACAGTCAGTCAATCAATCATGGGATATTTGGAAAAATTATCTTTGATCCATGAAAACTTTCTATTACAAGAAAAGTAAAAATGTCGCAGTAAGGGTCAACAAACTGCAATTTAGTTTGTATTTCATTAAAGTAAAACATATTAACACTGAAATGTACTTAAAAAAACAATAAAATACTGTTGTGTAGCTCAGGTAGTTGACCAGTAGATGTCAGTAAAAGCCAAGTAATACAGTATAGATACTAAAACACAACTAAACGTACTGCATTTTAATGTTTAATTGTGTAAAAGTGAATATAAATATTTAAATTGTGGATCTTAAAATTAAAAACCACTGAGAGTGAATTCATGCTATAAGATCAGCGATAACAGAATTTAAAAAAATTAAAGTTAAATACGCTGAGATGAGTACAGTTCCCCAAATCGACCAGCGGAGGGCGGCACAAACACATGAAAGTGAGTGAAGGATAGAAAACAGGAAAAACGTTATGAGATTTTTATTGACATTTTTTTAGCTTGTTAATCCTGTTTTAAAAACGAGGAGCTTAAAAACAAATTCCATCACAGAGATTTCTGAACTTTGTCAAATTCTTTCCTCTTTTCCAAAATCACTGACCGTCTTTATTCCTCATTTATTTGATTAAAGGTGGCAGCGCTTTATGACACACGATGCCAAAAATGGTTTCACAGGAAATTTCTCTCCTCTTGGTTTCACAGACAAATGTCAGTTTTGTTTCTTTGCTGTACTTTAACCCCAGATGTGCACACAGAGTGAAACCTTTGACCTTTGACTAACGGCGTGGCTGTGATGGAAACACTCAAAACTGGAAACCATTTAAATGATACATACACTCCAAAACGGAAAAAAAAAAAAATTTGTGGGACCAAAAACAACTCTGATTTATGAAATCACATTGCAGAGCCACAGGACCACCGTCTGCCAGTCACCGCTGACTTTATTTCCAAACTGTCCCACCTGAGCTGTCCCTGTGATATGTTGATTCCTAATCCTGTCCATCCTCCTCACTCCCAGAGTGAATCACAACATCTTCAGCTCTGCCTCCTGTCTTTTTGTTAGTGTCACCGTCTCTAAGACGTCCAACATAGCTGGTCTCACTACTGTCTTGTAAACTCTCCCCTTCACTCCTGCCACCTTTCTCCACCCTGCCTGCTCTCTCTTCTTCACCTCTCTACCACACTCTCCATTACTTTGAACAGCTGAACCAAGTATTTAAACTCATCAGCTTTCACCACTTGTACTCCTTGTAACTGCACTATTCCACTGGGCTCCCTCTCATTCACACACATGGACTCAGCCTTGCTCCTACTGACTTTCATTCCCCTTCTCTCCAAAGCATATCTGCACCTCTCCAAGCTAGACTCAACCTATTCTCTCCTCTCACTACAGATCACAATGTCATCTGCAAATATCTTAGTCCATGGAGACTCCTGTCTGATCTCATCCATCATCCTGTCCATCATTGTGAACAAGGACTCAGAGCTGATCCTTGGTGTAATCCCACCTCCACCTTGAATGAGTCTGTCATTCCTACTGTGCATCTCACCACTGTCACACTATTCTTATACATATTCTCACTACCCTCAAATACTTCTTTGCCACTCCAGACATCCTCATACAACACCACAGCTCTTCTCTTGGCACCCTGTCATAAGTGTTTTCTAAATCCACAAACACACAATGTAACTCTTTCTAGCCTTCTCCATGAGTACTTTTAGAGCAAACATTGCATCTGTAGTGCTCTTTCTCAGCATGAAACCATATTGCTGCTCACAAATCTTCACATGTTTTCTATGACAAGCTTCTACTACTCTTTCCCATAACTTCATGCTGTGGCTGATCAACTTTATGTCACTATAGTTACTGCAGCTGTGCACATCACCCTTGTTTTTAAAAATAGGAACCAGCACACTTCATCTCTATTCCCCAGGCACCCTCTCACTTTCTAAGGTTTTATTAAAGAATTGGGTTAGAAACTGCCATCTCTCCTAGACATTTCCACAGGAATGTCATCTGGACCAATTGCCTTTCCTCTCTTCATCCTCTTCATAGCTGTCCTCACTTCATCCTTACTAATCTCTTGAAATTTCTGATTTACTCTCTACATCATCCAGCCTTTTCTCGCTCTCATATTCTTCATTCATCAGCTCCTCAAAATATTCCCTCCACCTTCTCAACACACTGTCTTCCCTTGTCACCACATTACCATCTGTATCCTTTACTACCCTAACCTGCTGCACATCCTTTCCAGCTCTGTCCCTTTGTCTGCTCAATCGGTACAAGTCCTTTTCTCTTTCCTTACTATTCAGTGTCTTGTACAGCTTTCAATATGCCTTTTCCTTAGCTTTTGCCACTTCTCTTTTCGCCTTACGCCGCATCTCCTGAACTTTCTTCATCTCTCTAACTATCCCAATTTTTTTTTCGCAAACCTCTTTCTAGTTATACTTTCCTGGACATCTTCATTCCACCACCAAGTCTCCTTGTCTTCCTTCCACTGTCCAGATGTCATACCCAGTACTGCCCTAGCTGTCTCCCTCACCACATCTGAAGTACTTTTCCAGTTGTCCAAAATTGATTCCCCTCCACCCAGTGCTTCTCACCTGCTCAATGAATTTCACACAACAGTCTTCTTCCTTCAGCTTCCACCATCTGATCCTTTGTTGAGCTCTCACTCTCTTCTTCTTTACTTGTAAAGTCAACCTACAAACAACCATCCTATGCTGTCTAGCTACACTCTCTCCTGCCACCTTACAATCTCTAATTTCTTTTAGCTTGCATCTCCTACACAGAATGTAGTCAACCTGTGTGCACCTTCCTCCACTCTTATCTGTCACGCTGAGCTCCTCCCCTTTTTGCTTAACCTCCAACACACTCTTAACATACTCTTCCTTTCAAATGAACCCAACACCATTTCTCTTCCTATCCTCACCATGATACAACAACTTGAACCCACACTGGCACTCAGAGTGTACTGGCTGCACACACCTCATCCAAATCCTCATCCCAACCCTATTCTTATCCCGAACCCTCATCCTAGCCATAAACCATTTTGGAGAAAGTGAATTTTGAGTTTGTTTCATATTTGAGATATCATCTTAGAGCCTCATTTTGAAACCAGAAGCATCCTCACAGAAGTAGTGGTGTGTTTCGGGAAAGCAAAACCTTCAGATTTTATCCACCTTCCCATTCTGCTTGGAACAGTTGTTTGCTAAGCTTTGTTGAATACACTGCCCCCTAGTGTTTTGGATAGTTAAGGTGTAAGATCAACAAAAGGTTCAACGTCTTTCCTTGTCAAAGCTCCAAAGTGTAAAATTACTCCAAGAGCCACAGTGGAATTAAAACTGCCACACGTGGACGCTGCCTGTAAACGCCGTCTCCTAAATCTGTTTCTGGACTTCTCACCAAACACCATGTTGGTGAGAACCTGGTGAATGACTTTGTTCCATTTATCCAAGATGTGGGCATCTTCCAGTTCAGACTGAGAGCACCGTTTGAGAGTTGTGTCCTCACTCCTGGATGTGTTAAACCATTGTCTTCAGGACTTTTAATCCCAATACTGATCTCAGACCTGCCTCTCTGGTTCAACTGCTGCACTTCGTCCAGGTTCCGAGAAGTTTTTCCTAGAAGTTGATTAATGAAACCTTCAAGTTCTGATGTAAAGTTTGTATGAAATGGTTCTGACCTCGTCTGTTTTCATCCTGAAGCTTGTTTTCTCCTTATTCCAGACTTTAGGGACAATTTACAAATGGCCACATGGTGTCGCTATTTGCACCAAAACTAATCAAACTCTTTGTCCAGCTTTGTTTTTAAGGATTAAAACTGTGTGATAGTAAAGTTTGATGAAGTTCACAGAGCAGCAGTAGAAGAAGAGATGAGTCGACAGAAGACGAGAAGCAGCAGGACGCAGAGATTCTGACCAGATGGGCCGACCTGTAACCGTGTGGATTTGGGCTTTGCTTTGCTGAGGTGTTGAGTTACTCAGAGCGTTAGCGCTAAGGTCAACAAAGAAGCAGCGAGCTCGCTTCCAAAGCTTGGGAACGCCGGCAGAGCCAAACGTCAGGTGTCTGAGCACACAAACACACAAAACCACTTCAATGGACTATACCGCGGCTGATTAGAGTGCCACAACACGATTCAACTGGCAATTTCCCAGGATGCCTCCACAGGTCAGATTTAATGTGGAGCACGAAGGCGCAGCACTCGGCGGCACTTCAAATAAACGATTCGTTAACTGACATTTTATATGGAATCTTCAGCTGAAAATGCGGCAACTTCGAGACGCAACATTAAATCTTAGAAAAGACAAAAATTTTGCGATTTAAAAAAAGAAACTAACTACAGTGGCACTTCGAAAGCGAAAGCCTTTTCCAAAGCCAAATGATGCTGGAATTTCAAAATCTGCAAACGTTTCCGCAAAAGTCAACAACATTGTTTGTTCCAACTCTCAATAATGGTCCACAGGAGCATTTTGGAAGCATGTTCAAAGAAAAAAAAAGTTCCACTGCACAAATGATAAAACTGGCGTGCGGGACAGGTTCAGGCGCGTGACAAGGAAGTCTGCGGTTCAAAGCTGTGGGTGGGTTATGATTAGATCCATTTTTGGACTTCGATCAATGCCAGAATTAACAAGTTTCATTTTAACAAGTTTGCTGGAACCTACTGCAAGCTTTTTGAGTTACGGAGTGGTGATGGGAAAAAAAGGGGAAAAAAGCTAATTTATATTCAGTACAGTGGTCCCTCGTTTATCGCGGGAGTTGCGTTCTAAAAATAGCCCATGATAGGGGAAATCCGCGAAGTAGTTAGCGTTATTTTTTACAATTATTATAGATGTTTTAAGGCTGTAAAACCCCTCACTACACATATTTTCTCACTTTTCTCTCCTGTGTAAACACTCTCAAAGTTCAAACCTTAGTAGAAAAATAAGACCAGTATTATAGAATGAAACCAAAGATCAAAACCTGTTTTCAGGCCCAAACATTTGTTTGAGAAATAAAAATAGAACGTTTTCCTATAAATAATTATGATGGGTTTTAGAACTAACAAATTTCATTTTAACGATCAACCTACAAGGTTGAACACATAAATTATTAATAGTGACTGACCAATATTTCACAGTTCCTCTGATCGCACCTCTTCGTCCTGGCGCCACTGCGCAGCGTGTTTTTCCACTGAGAGACACCTCGGTGCAGGTGTCTTTTTCCGAGTGAAGAACACAGTTATGGGTAGTTGTTGGCGCTCTTTTTTTCTTCTGGGCGAGAAGATTCTTATAAACAGACACACGCAGAACACAATGCGCGTGCTCTCCCTTCGCTCACTGCCTCCGGTGTTACCGCTGCGGTACGGATGCGGGACCCGCAAAGAATCCAAGTCATTAAAAAGATACAAACTTCTCTCAGTGGCCACGGAGCTCTGTGGCTGTGGTTACCGAGACCATGCAGCGCTGCTGAATTCTATCCTTGCGGGCTGCTGGAGCGCTCTGCATCAAAACAGCGAGTGTAGTCTCTGGACCTGTTGCCAGATTTTGGCTGCAACTCCACACAGCAGACAGTAGGGCGGTGTGAATGGCCCGCTGCAGCGCTTACCGAGCCCGCAGACTCAGTAAGCGCATTGGAGGCAGTGAGAGCTATCTCGGTGATGCCGACCGGCCCGCCTGATGAGGACGCAGAACACAATGCGCTGTTAAAAAAAGAAGCATGCAAAATTGCACTAAAAAAAATCCGCGAAAGGTGAACCGCGATATAGCGAGGGACCACTGTACTCATGATGAAGTGGATTCACAGGGTATAAAAAAATACTCCAACTTCAACATTAGTAACTAAATGTAGCTGGGTTTAAAATGCTGTGGCTAACATTTTAGCTAGCTATGTCGCATAATTCAGTTTAACAACATTCCACTCAGCAAAAGTATAAACGGTACTGAAAACAGATCAAGACAAAATATTACCGATAATTTGCTTTTACATCTTGCACAGTTCTTTTTCGCGACAGCGCTAGCTAGTACAAGGGCTCATCAAGCAGGCTAGCTTGGCTAGTCAGCGTGTAGGTGAGTGTTAAATGACTTAATTCTGCTGTCTATAATTAAATAATGAATTTTTATGATGCATTTATCAAATAACTTCCCCGCAAAGTGTTTTTACCAAATAATTTCACTTAATTGTTGTGACATTATGATGACTGGCTCCACACTGACAAGACACGATGATGTCATCGAGCACCCAGCACCGCCCATTCCGCTCGACTGTGTCACAGTGTGAGCGCCCACTAATCCCGTTCAGTGAACGCCTCGCCTCTTCAGCAAAGATGATTCAAATTCAAATTCAGTTTATTTTCATCAAGAAGCTGATGAAGCAGCAAAAACTGAACAATCAGAAGTTTTTCCTCCCAAACTCGCTCTGAGTGTCGTTTCCTCCTGAAGAAGAATAATATCCTGACGCTGTGTTTATGTGCATACAGATATTTCCTGTCAAAGCGAACGCAGCAGGCATCCGCAGCCTTTGAAAAGTGATCTGGTTCTGGTTTTACCTTTAATAACGCTCACATCAAACGCAGCACGGGCGGGAAAACGGCCCTGAAACATCCTGAGGTGGCAGCGATCCAGATCGACCCGACCCTAATTGTGTTTCCCCCCCCATGAGGCTCCCAACCTCGACTCTGGAGTCCCAGACGGTGTCAGTGTGAACGAACAGAACCACGGGTCCAATAACGAGCTGCAGAGCTTCACGTAAAGAGAGACAGACAGAGAGAGAGAGAGAGACAGAGACAGACAGACAGACAGAGACAGGGAGAGAGAAAGACAGACAGACAGAGAGAGAGACAGGGAGAGAGAAGACA